>NC_016480.1:943663-1007079 GCF_000227115.2 Naumovozyma dairenensis CBS 421
CTCACTTAAGAAAACCCGTAGGGATCACGTACTTTTTTACATCACTTCAGGAAGAATTTGTCTCATCATAGACAATAAGTAAGGGACGGACTTACAGTGAATTTTATGTGCCTTCGGCTAAACAATAAGTTGTTCTTTTTATTCTTCCCTGGAAAACCCTTGGAATGTGAATACATGATTTCAAGTTTATTGCAGAGAAGATCTTGGAGAAGTATAAAAGTTTGATGAAACATGAATTGACAATAGATAAAGGTTAATCTTTTTCTCCCAGGTATTGTTATGAGAAATGGTACTGCTCTTTGAAGAAGGGCAGATTCCCCAAACCTGGATGTAGAACAATGTTACATAATACAACACCAAACGAACCAGGTGCAGTTGCGGTGCTTGATCTATATGCGGAGTCTACTACCTACGTACGGGCGAACGGCGTTTGTAATGGAGGTCTTTTTATTAATTCCTTTTACATGCAATTAAATTGTGCTGTTTTTTTTTTGTTCGGCATGTTGAATATTTTAACGTGCCTGTGAAGTGAAGGTATACATGCTTTTTCCCCCTTCACCAGTTGAGAATGGTTTGAGGAAGACATGGGATGGATTGAAAATGTTTTCTACCCCCGTCAAAAATAGGCCTATTCCACCACCTCTTTTTCAACACCCAGATCAAAAATGACCGTCCCCTGCCCCAACTAAAATAAAAATTTTAACCCCACCCCAACCTCCATTTATAAAAATTTGAATATATCTTAACAATGTGCCTGTTACCCTGATTACCACTCATTTTAAAAATATTACGGTTATTATCTCTACCCCTGAAACTTCTTGGGCCTCGGTAAAAAAACATTAAAAAATTTCCCCGGTTTTAGACCTTAGTTTGACCTGTTTCATTCTAAAGGCAGCCCTTTTTTAGCTCAAGGGTTTTATATTAGGAAGAGGCACTTTCCTATATATAACAATAGAGTATAAATGGAGACAATGAAGGGTTGAGTATAAGCAAATTTAGAGTAATAACTTCTACTAACTAATATAAGCTTGGTGATTCGAAGGATATAATCGTAGAAATTACTGGCCATTAAATATGTTGACAGAACCCTTCTCATATTTTATTAAGCTTCCCGGGCTCTGAAATCCAAGAAATTTTGATTACCATGTGAAGGGATAAAAAACCCTGTACGTATGTATAGCTCGTTAGTTCCTGGGAAGTAAAGAGCGAAAGAACCGCACCAATAACCAATTGAAAAGCGAGTGGTTGAGGTAGGGTGTACCGTTGTTATGGCCGTAACAAATACGTTATCTTGCCTTTGTCAACAACCCGCTCAATACGTAATTTACAGTGCCCTTGAATTACTCTTAAAGTTTAGCATCCAAGTTAGCGGCGGCGGAACCGTATGTCTATTATGCTCACAAAACTAGCTGCCGGTTTATTCGCATTCAAACTTTGCCCATAACATCCCGCTTCTGATACAGAGGGGAGGGGAGGGGAGGGAAGTTTCCTTCCGCTTCCGCTTCCGCTTCCCACAGAAAAACACGGCCGCTTCTCAACGGTTCAAATTCCTGTTCCAATTGTTATTCCCCCATCGGTCGGTTCCTTTGGAAGATGACAATCTTTGCCGACAGTATGAACATTAGAATGATCTTTAAGCACGAGCAGGAAACATCAGCATCAGAATCAGAATTCGCTTACTTAAGCCTTCTCTCAAAGAGATGTATATACTTCATCTATCAGTTTAAACTTAAACTTTCTACTTCCGCACTTCTACTTAAAGAAGAAGAAACCTTTTCATACTATTTTGTATTACGTACGTTAACGTTTACTGTCTGCTATACTAGAAGTCCTCTAAGCCATCCGAACTTTGTTTGTCAAAAAAGCCTTTGAACCTTCTAAAAATTGTGCGTTTTTCACTCTTCTATCACAGCATAAATTTCAACGTATTTGTTGTAGCCACATCTACAATTTCTACTCAGTAAATCGTTACTATATCCCAAAACTATCGGAACCATCAAATATTCGCAAAAGAGAACTTATAACTTTAAAGACATAGCAACGGAAAATACACAAGTAAACAAAAAACCATAATAGCCTGGCGAAGCATTTTCAGACGTTTAACGCAAGGTATAAACAAAATCAAGATAAATAGAACAAAATAGTCTCATTATCTTTTCTTTTTTTTAAGTAAGTTATCAACACAACAAATAATAAGATTTTCTAAGTCGGTGGAAGTCGTCCCCCCCCTTTATTTGTTGACAAAATAATTGATTCAGAAATACAGAATTTTTGCATTAAGGTTAGACATTAGTAAAAATGGAGGCTAACAGAAACACCTTTTCGCTTCCTCATGAAAATGAACAGAATAGAATCGATCACTTAACTAATCCAATAACAACATCACAACCAAATTTCCCAAATTCTCTAAATAATGATTCAACTTATTCAAACCAAATACTGAAGAATAAAGATGGAAATATGAACACCCAAAATAATATTAACCCGAATCTAACGGGATCCGACCTAGATAACAACGGGAATAGTGATAGTACCAATAATGAAAATAACGTGAATAGTACCAATAATGCAAACAATAACGATAATGATAATGATAATGACAACGATAACGATGATGACGAAGAATCTCCATCGTATTCTATAGGCACACAAGATCAACCATCTGGCAGTAATAACATAAATATGTCATCTCAACATGTAAAACATACTAGGAAAAAATGGAGAGAACCAGAAGATATCTCATTCTTGAAAGTTATCTTAAATAATGCTCAATTATTAACATATGTGGAATATTTTAAACCAATGAAAAACTTTTGGATAAAATTATCACAAATATTAAGACAGGAATATGGTTATGATAGAAATTCTAGACAATGTCATGATAGATTCAAAGTATTATATCTTAAAGCCATCAAACTGAGAGATCTTCAAGCTGAAACTATCCCAAATTATAATCCTCAAACAAATAATAATTTGAAAGCTAATACAGAATTAGAATTTAGATTACTTCAGTTGTTAAATACATTTAATTATCATAATGGGACTATTATATTGAATTCTCCTGTCACTTTAGCTGCAGAAACAGATAATAAGAGTCAAATTCCTTTCGTGAATCAAAACTCTAATACAAATCCTCTACGGCCAAACGGTTTTGATCATCCTAATGGTTCAAACCCTAACGCTCTTAATTTTTCAAATTCAAATGATCAATTGACAAAATTGTCAAGTGCAACTCCTGTAAATCAATTTGCCACACAAGCATCGAGGCCGCCACTGATTGGATCGCAAAGAAACAATCAATTTATTCAACCTACACAATCACCTGACCCACAATATCGAGATCCACAAATTAGAATCATTGAAGATTTAAAAGAACAAATTACAGCTTTACGAAATGATATTAATGTCTTAAATACAAGGTATCAAGAACAAGCAAATTATATTCAAACAATTTGGTCTATTATTCAACCGCAAAACCAACATCAACCACCTCAATTAACACCAGCTCCTACTTTATCATATGCAACAACAACATCTTCTACTCAATATCCACAATATGACCCTAATACAGGTTCCGCTCAAGATAAATTCCCATCTTTAAGAGGATTCCAAAGGGAACATTAAAAATATAAGTTTAAATCTTCCCCTTTCACTCTCCTTCATGGCCATTCCATTTCTGTTTGAAGAAATTGTATCAAGGAATACTGGAAAATATTCATTGAAAATTACTGACCCGCAGAGTACGAATTGAAGGGAAAAAACAATATTCCATATCTATATTATGTTATTTACGTCATAGACCATCCCCAAATTCTATATATATCACTATTCACCCAGTTGTTTCATATTTTTTGTCAAAAAAACAACAAAAATTGACCAAGAACGGCATTGAGTTGTTTTATTCCAACCTTTATTCAAATCCTAAAAAAAATGTTGTATTATTACTGAATTCTTATCTAGCTTTTATATACTATTTTTATTTCAAATCATATTGATTTTGGTAAATTTATTGTTTGGATTTTTTCTTCGTCTGCATAATTCATGCTCTTAGCAAGTATTTTTGTTTCATATATCTTTTTCTTTCTAGATAAAATCATACATATTCGATTATGAAGCATACAATCGAAAACTACATTTTTTCTGTAAATACGAATTATTGCTATTAGAATATATTCTTATTAGATTTTATTAAGTGTTATATTAATATATATTTGAAAAAAAATCTTTGAATCCTGCAGTTTCTTTTATTTCTTTTTTTCTATCAGTGTTTGTGTCATACAATTAAACTGGTGATTTAATAGAATCAACATTTTTACTTATAAGCAAAGCTTCTTCTTCCTTCCGTCTCTTCAATGCGAGAGCTTTACCATGTCTTATTGGGAATAAAAGTAATAAAGATGACGAAGCGGCTAACGCACCTAAAAATGTAAACACCCCACCATATGTCATTGCAATAGACATCTTACTTAAACATGCGATAAGAATAGCTGACATTAAACATCTGAAAAGATTTAAACAGGCAGTCGCAGTGGAAGATTTAGATGGGAAAAGATCAACAATCAATGTAGATGAGAATGTCAAAATACAATTGGAAAATAATGATCCAAACCCACTGGTAACAAGAACTGCTGCTAATGGTGCCTTCACTGATATACACCAACCAAACGAAACATACCCAGAAGCACTTAACAATAATGTTACTAATGCCGGTTCTAATCTTGCTTTGAAAATGTTGAACGTATATTTAGAGTCTGTTGCTATAATCTCTCTGACCGCATCAATATCATGATTGTTTTGTTCGAGCAATACGGCTTCTTGTTCCTTTATCCATTTGTTATGTGCTGCCATTCTTCTTCTATAAATCCAATTTAAGTATCTACCTGATGTTACCACACTGATCAGAGTACAAATACCCGAAGGTAAATAACATAACCCAATTTTTGCAACTGTTAACCCATATCTTTTACTTAAAACAGTGGACAATGCAGTTTGATGTACCGTATTAGTTGAAAATTGCAATCCTGCGACAAATAATAATATGGTAACTTCTGGAATAGTTAAAATCTTGAATGAAGCAAAAATATTTACATTAATATGTGGTTCTTTGGTTTCTAAATCCGGGTTGTCTAAATGAAGTTTCCTCCTCAAAGGTGGGAAATATAAACTTGGTGCTCTGCTTATTCTATTTGGAGGCATAATGGATCCGTTCCCAACAACTGTCCTCTTAGTTTCAGGTAAGATAATTATAGATGCAACTAGACATACCCCGGAACCAATGGCTAGGAACCAAAAGATAGATCTCCAACTCCATGTTGCAGATAAACCAGCACCGATTAATGCACCGAAGGCGGAACCGATAACTTGGAAACCAGAAACATAACCAACATACCCACCTCTTTCTGCCCTCGTAGTAATATCACCCATAATACCACTGTTGATAGCAATAACTGGTGATATCCCAGCAGCTTGAAGACATCTTAAGACAATAATTTGTGCATAAGTATGAGAACATGCAAGACCAATACATGCACAACAATAAACTAAGACTGATGATAGAACGACTGGTCTTCTTCCCATAGAATCTGCTAAACCACCCATAATACTTGGTGCGATACCTTGGAAAATGAAATAAACTACCACTGTAATGTTGACCATTTCTTCTGTGATATTAAACTCGTTTTCAATTACAGATAAGACAGGATAATATATAGCACCGGCAATGGAAGAGAAGAACCCAGTGAAGGCACATTGTATCACTAAGATCATTTTCTCTGTTGTACCAAATCGAGAATAAGGTGGAGATGCGATATCTGGCTCATTTTGATTTGACTTCGTTTGACATAGTTGATTTTTTGGATTGATATCGGATATATTGATTACACTTTCATCATCATCGTCGTTATGATATGATCTAACTTTATGTGTATATCCGTCACTTGATCTTGGTGTTATATCAACTTTTTCCTGTTCATTTAATTTATCAATTTGTTCCGACATTTAGCAAATAATGTCGATCAAAAATGGTTTTTTTCAATTTAATATTGTATTTAATATAGTGTTTGAAAACTCTCCATATTTTATTTATTATGTTACATATACTAAGAATAAGATAAAGAACTCCATAACTATTTTATACGTAGTCGTTCACTAGGGGATGAGCTGAGAGATTTGGTTAATCTTCCTTCCATATATATATATTTTCTCTTTTTGAAATTTTTCATTCGGAGGAAAAAAATATGCCAAGAAAATCTTGAACTACGGGCTTATCACGGGAGAGAATCCAAATAAACTCTGGATAATAAAGAAGGAGTAATTTAATCACTCACGTCCGTAGCTGCCAATATACAACAAGTATGTAAGCTGTCCCTCCCAAATTGTCTGCTTAAGTGGCTTAATGAAATATCATCCCTGGTAAATGTAGGGCATCTCATATTATTGTTATTGTTAGCGTTTGAACAATGTTCGGAAGAAAATACGGAAGTGGCCGAGAACAGTTTCCATTATTTTTACCCCTCGAACTTCCCATCCGAATAAAATTGACGTAATTTTTCTTCTATTTCTACCCCATATTCTTCCGCTGTATGTGGTGTAGGGGTGTTACTTTTATTTCGGTTACTATTATTCCGAAAATCGGAATTAGTTTACCCCATTTTGACACATTCCATTTCCGAACCTCGGAGAACTCATTTTGTAACATTAACTATGGCGAAAACGCAGTTACTTCAGCGGCATTATTATTACATACAATAAACTTACGCAAGTCTTTAGTGATTGCATTTTTCTTTTCTGTTGTTACATATATTATGAAAAAAATAAAGTCTGAAATTTTGAATAATCATGAATTTTCTACCCCCGAATAATTCAGTAGAAATCGATGAGGTAAAGAGATAACTTTTGTTAATATGCGTATATATATATATGTATATGTTAAATGATATGATTAGCTGAAAAGAAAAAATAGAAATACAAAATTGGCATACCTAATCGAGTGGATGTCCAAAATATAGTGGGATCGTTGAAAATGAAAGATATAAGTGATATGGTGGGCATGTTATGGAGTAATGAATACGTCCGCATGTGGTGCTGCAATGACGTACTTCTTTCGTATTATCATGGGAACCAAAGGGTTAAAATCAACGACAATTACTTTTATTTACAATGTCATTGGAATCCATTAATGCAGATTCTTAAGATGTCTGCGTAAGATTTTCTACCACATGAAATTATTAACGACGTTCGCTATTGAGCGTTATGTTGGTGGAGGATGCTTTTGTGTATGTATTAAAAAATCAACTGGCCTGCCAGGTAAAGCTACTGGACCTTTCTGTGGAGATTTATTTCCAGGGTTTGGCATCAATACTGTAGCACTATGAGATCTTCGGTGACTGAAATGATTAGGTGGATGCGTTCCTTGCGGATATATTTGCTGTCTATCAGCATAAATGTGTCCCGGGCTATTATTCTGGGACAGTACCTGTAGCTGCGGTGGAGGTAATTGATTTTCGAAAGCTATCAAATGTGGCGGGTTAAAATGTGTATCTGATCTAAAAACCGTCCCAGGGGGAGGAATGGCGATGTGGTGTGGTCGACTATCAGTATATTGCGATACTGCTGATGATTTCCCCGTGAATGAGGAATTTGCATATGTTTCAGTTATTGTGCGTAGTTTATTTGCATCTGATGAAGGAGATGGATTATGACGATTATTTGACATAGGTTGTTGATAGAGGTTTGGTGCAGGAGGATATTGTTGTTTGCTCCATTGTCCTGGTAGATACTGTAGATTAGGCGGCTGTATTGATAAAGGTTGGCCATTCGGAAGTAAAGGAATCATGGGTGCTGTATAATATGGTTGGTAATAACCTGGTTGTTGGCCTATACAACGCCCTTGAGGAGCGTGTGGATCTTGTTGTTGACTAATTATATGTAGATTCTCCTGATTTTCTGATATCGGTGTGATCTCGGATCTATACCTTCTATGGCCTCTAGGGCTTGGTGACCGGGAGGTTTCTATTCTCCGTTTTTTAGTAAGTACTGGATCAGAAGTATTTGCGCTACCTGGATGAAAGATTGTCTTGATTGTATCAACAGTGAGATTAGCGTTCTCTTGGAAATTGCCTAATATTTGCTCGAGTTTATCCAGGTTCGCCTTTCGAAGTTCTTCAACTTTTTTTTGTTCTCTTGTCAATCGTATTTCCACATATTTATCAAACACTTGGGATTCAATTTGTCCAAACTTTGAAATATCCTTAATCCCCAATTCTTCGAGAATCAAGTTTCGAAAAGTATCGACTGTATTGCTGGTATCCTCAGTCGTCGATGATAGAGCTGTAGTTGTTGGGTTAGGGGTATAACTTGTTGAACGATTTGAACTTGTCTCCAACGTTGATGTCTCTTGGTTACTATTTTGCTGTAGTTCTCTACTAGGGATGGTGTTGCTATTTGTTTGATTAGTTTGACTCTTTGGTAACGTCATATGCTATGCTGTTTGGAAGGGGATCTTCTTTTTCCTTAAATCCAATTGGTAAATATAGAAGTATATATTCTACTCAGACTTTTTGTATCAATTTTCATAGAAATGTTGTGCCGCTTTATCTTATTGTATACTTGGATTCTTTTTCTTTTTCCTACTATATTTGTAGTCCTAGAGGTTAATTATGGTCTGCTCCACTTTTGCCTAACAAAGATCCTCGAAGTCTAAAGACGAGTCGCAAAAGATTCAGAATATAATAGAAAGATTGCCAAAAAGGAAACTTTTTCGCAACTGTTTTATAATAGATACAAACGATCAAGGGGTGCTTTGAAGGTTTGTTTTTTGTTTCTCTAAATGGTAATCCAGATCAATAGGCAAGAACTGTGTTATATCACATATACTTGACTACCAACTACCTATTTGATTAAGTTTACGTTTCTTGACAGTTCCGCTTTTGGTTTAGTCTACGCGGCTGGACCCTATTACGCGCGACAGCAAATACAGGCAGACGTCTGTGAATTGGAACTACACAAGGAAACACGTCAGGTTTTCCTTCCTATTAGGGAAATAGATTTACAAAAACCAACTTTATTATTTGAAGCACAACGGTTTCTTATTCTTGCATGGTTTCCTCATGGCTTACATAATTCATGCTCAATTATGTAAATTATGTACATTTAATATATTATATTCTGATATTTCCTGATTCTTTTTCTTTAGATATAGGAGTTTCTTCATATGCGCATACTCCGGGATGTATCCTTATTGTTACCCCTTTCAAAGGGAAGTTCCATCCATGCAGTAATGTTTCTATGCAGCATCTAAATTAAACGATGGAAGAAAATTTGTTGAGTTCAAGAATATCTACTGATTTCCATCGATTAATATTATGCGAGAAACTTTGAATCACAAAACTATCCCCGATAACAAAGGATATACAGCCAAAAAATGCAGAAAAGCAGACAATGTTACTTTATGTCTAGAAGCGGGCTTTATGCCGGATATACGTTTCCTATATGTTTTTAAGATTTATTGTTATCTTGTTGCTTTTAATTTGTTATTTAAAGTAAACGTGTCTTTTTAATTATATAGTACAAATTTAGCTCTACCGGATGTAACTGCAACCGTACATCCGTCAGAACCCCCGGAGAAACTACCATTTTCGTAATAACACTCCCCATTAACTGTCGATTGATCATCGGCGGCCACAATCTTCACATTGAAATTCAATGGTGATCCATTATTTGGGTTAGGTATTAGAGATAAATAACTAATACCACCAGTGGAACCAGCACCGAAATTCAATGGAGCCCAATTACCGACTCCTGATCCACTATCACCCCAAATACATCCATCTTGAACGGAAACACCAGCATTATTAACATAATATTGAGCAGAAGTTTTCATTCCTTGCCATGAATAGTATGTATCTTGATCGACAACAGTCAAAGGCAATGAATTTCCAGCGGTAACAAAAGTAGGAATAACCATATTTTCAGTACCAGGATAATCCGTTCTACAAATTGCAACATCTTGACTTAATTCAGAAACGACGATAGCGGCATCAACCCCCCATTCGCACAAATAATTCGAATCAGTATTGGAACGATATAAGTATCCATTTTGACAAAGTAACCCACCAACAGATCTACCGTCGGAAGGTTGGTCAGATGGCCATTGTGTCTTGGACATACCAGGTTGACAAGCGTACGAACAGTATGAACCTTCTGCACATGATCCACCCGTAGATGTGTCCGTGTTTTCAACACCGGACCAGCCACCTTCGTTTAACCAATCGACAGAAATGACACCTTGACCGGATGGAAATTGACTGCAGCGGATCGTACCATCTTGGAATTCACTTGTTGGACCTGAAAAGGATGATAAATCACCGTAATAACTGCCTGAATTTGAAGAAGATGACGCTGATGACGAAGCATCTGCAGTAGAAGCTTGTGCTGTGGATGTAGTAGTAGGTATTTGCACAGCTTGTTCGGTAGAAGTGGTTTGAATTTGTTGTGTAGTAGAAGTTGTTTGCTCTTGATTTTGAATTTGTTCTTGAACTGTGGTAGGTTCCCCAGCAGCAGTAGGAATAGTAGTTGGAGTATTAGCTATAGTAGAAGCTTTAAAAGAAACATCTTCGATAGCGTTGACAGGCTGCAGAGTGGATGTTGGTACAGTAGTAGTAATAGCAGTTTGTTGATTCGCCTGAGTGACAGTATTACCTTTATTATCAACCAAAACAGTTTCGTAAACGTATTCGACAGCGATGGCTCTTTTATGTTGATGTCCTGATGTGGTCACAGTTGTGGTACAATCTTTAGATAGTTTGTCGAAAGCGAAAAATGGTAAGGCAGTGACAGTAGTACTAGTGCCAATTAAAGATATGGCGGCTACTAGTGATGCATTAATCTTCATGATTGTAATTAGCGAATTTCTTGTGTCTTTTTTAGTGATGATATATATTTGGTTAAAAAGCTTTCAACGGTACAAATGGAAAAGAAATATTAAACGTATGGAAAAAAAGTGAATGTTCTATTTTTTGATCTGTACACTTTTTTATATTGGTGCCAGCAAAGTGCCTTTGGGGAATTAAAATATCTTAAAAAAAATCATCTAATTCATTCTTTCATAAGGAAAGTGTTTTTTATATAGGTACTTGGGTAAAGAATTAAAGGAACGGTTGCAAAGGAGCATTGAGGTAAATCCTGAGAGAGGAAGGTAGTTGAGGTACCGATACTTGGAGTTTAACTTTAATGTTTATGGTTCAGCATCTTTTCACTCAAGTATCTTCGAGAAACCAGCCTTTTTCATGAATCTCGTTATAAGACGCGAAATGTTTAAAGGAACACGAAAAGTGAGACCGCGTCTTTTGCTAGGTGCCGGCCCGTAATACGTAATAGTCTTAACAGAGATTGATGATACACTCCGCAGAGAAAATGCTTGGAAGAAATTGGAAACAAGCTTGGCACAATACATGACGTGGCTTGGCGTGGGGGAAATACTGAAATAATTTGTAAGGTAAGAGATGCTTACCTTCAATACATAAAGGGATGCCTTTTTTCCACCAGAATGACGTCGGTTCTGGGAAAATCTAGGTTCCCTTCAATTATTTCAGGTGATAGATAATTCAAGAGGATCACATTAGTCGCAATTTTTAGTAATCTTCAAAATAAAGTACATAGTTTGACACTATTGATCTTCCTGATTGAAGCACTTAATTAGTTGATACTGGTTGGTTTTACTAATATTCTATTTTGTATAATTATGATCCATTGTGTAATAACTATTGTTATTTTTAGCCATATCTCAAAAATTATTGTAAAATACTTGACATAATGCCGGAATCTCGTTTGTATTATGTTTTGGATTATATGTAAGAAGATAAAATAGCTCAGCCTCAACCAGTTTTTGGAAATTACTAGTACCGAGCACGAACCTGTAAAACCATGCTCATAAGCTTTTGTTTCTATTAATAGAAAGTAACAAAGTTAAATTACCTCATTCTTAACACTGTTAAAATTCCTGCTTTATTTACTATTGAATGCGCATAGCAACTTCTCTAACAAAACTATAAACTGTTGTACTACACTACTCAACAAAACTTACCAATTTTTGGTAGGAATACCTGAATATAAAGTATTAAAAAATAAAACATGTATGTATATATATAGTTAGCAATATATCTCCAATTATTTTTGTCGTATTCAAATTCATACCTCTTCAATGATAAAGGTAATATAAGAACTTAATAGGATCTTTAGGCACTCTTACGCTTTAGTCTTTCTTCATCCGTTGAATCTAAAGCTTCAAAGACTTTATCTAACTTAAAATATTTTTTTAATCCAAATTCTAATATCCTATAAGGAACCAATAGCATGATGAAAGACATAACAGTAGCCAATTTTCCTCTGTATATATCAACAGGGTCACTTCCGCTCATAATGTCCTTAACTAACTTCTTAGCATAGACATCAGCAGGCATTGGATGACTTTTCTTTGCCATTAATTGGCGATTCTTGAAGGCTTCTTGACCTTCAGCAAAATTGAAAACGGAAGTCTCTGGCAAAGGTCTTGTATCTGCGATATTACTCTTGACAGCACCAGTAACAGCATTGATCACTCTCACACCAAATGGTTTCAATTCCAAATGCAACACACGGGCATATTGGTGGATTGCAGCTTTAGTGGCTGAATAAATACTACCGAAGGGGAAAGGAGTAATACCAGCTAATGATCCCGTGAAGACAATTGTACCCTTCGCATTGATTAAAAACTGGGATAATTCACGGCACATGTTAACATGACCAAAAACATTGACCTTAAAACATTGTTCCATTACATCATTGGAGACATCTAAAGCAGGGAAAGTGCAACTTTGGCCAGCATTGTTGTACAGTAAATCAAGTTTCTCATTTGGTAAATTCTCGGATAAGAATTGTTTGAATTGTGTTATTTCCTCAGGGTTAGAGATGTCCAACTTATGGGGTTTTATCACTGCGTTGGAGAATTCATCAACCAATTGTTGAATAGGATCTACTCTTCTTGCACAGGCATAAATTATGTAGTTGTTTTTAGCCAATTCATTGGTAATTTCGTAACCGATCCCAGATGATGCACCGGTCACCACCGCAATTTTCTTCAGTTTCTGCTGTTGAATTGATGACATTATAGCTAGTCAATTAAATATTCAATGATGTACTAAACCCAGCTTTTCCAAGATTGGAGGTTATTAGATCAGGAGTTCATGTAATTTGAAGCACTTTTTCTCAGTATATATGCAGATTTGTTTCATTGGGGAAATCCCTGCTGCAAGATTTAAGGGTGGCGCCGCGGAAGTAATTAGCAATGGCAACAAATTACAAAATTCATCGCCCTTTATCTCCAGTATATATCGATTACAAAAATATCCCCCTAAATTAACCCCGGGAGGGTAGGCCTCTTTATTGCTTTATTGTATTTAGTTCAAATGAGAAGGGAGTTCGTTTGAGAATATAATAAATATTTCATATTGATTTCATTATTTAAGAATATAATACGTGATTAAATATATGTATATATAGGAAAGATTTGAGATCTCGTAATCATAACGTGACACGAAATTCAACATTTGGCCAGCTTTTGATTAATAGTATTTTTTGTAGAGTTTTCTGTCTTCGTTTTGGCTAGGGATAAAAAGTCTATTGTTGAAAAACATCCTTTAAGAAAGCTTCTTCTTCTGCAGCATGTAGAGCCTTAGAACCAGCCGCCACAGCACCACTTGGGTTCCTACCGCAATATCTGACAGTAAAGTCTTTATATGTCGTTTCATTCAATGTTGTCTTTAATCTAGGAGATACGAAAGACCAGGAGCCCATATTCAATGGCTCTTCTTGACACCATACAATTTCTTCTAGATTTGGATAGGAGTTGATTGCATCTCTTAATTGTGCAAATGGGAATGGATGTAATTCTTCGATTTTCATCAAAGCTGTAGTCTTATCACCAAGAGTTTCTCTCTTCTTATGTAAAGCAGTGTAGACTTGACCACTTAGTAAGACCAATCTCTTTGTTTCTTCTTTGGTACCAATTGCCTTACCATGTTCCACATCTTCAATGATCCATTGGAAACCACCTTCTGTAAATTCTTCTAAATTCGATCTAGCTAATGGATGACGTAATAATTGTTTAGAGAAGAAAAGTGCTAGAGGTTTACGGAATTGACGATGTTGTTGTCTTCTTATAATATGGAATAAGTTAGCTGGAGTTGTTGGGTATACAACTTGGAAGTTACAATCTTGATGTTGCCTTTGTAATTTTTCCTCAGATGGGAAATATCTTGGATCTTCATTAGCTAATTGTAAAAATCTTTCTAATCGACCTGATGAATGTTCTGGACCTTGACCATCATAACCATGTGGTAAAGATAAGATTAACCCGGATCTTTGTTTCCATTTTTGTTCGCCACCAGCAATAAATTGATCAATGATCACTTGAGCAGTGTTGGCAAAATCACCAAATTGGGCTTCCCACATTACTAAATATTCTGGAGAAGTCAAGGAATAACCATATTCAAATCCCATAACACCATATTCGGATAAGGATGAATTACAAATTGAGAAGTCTGCTTGTTTTTCACTTAAATGTTTTAATGGGATATAGGTATCTTCGGAATTTTGATCATGTAAAACTGCATGACGTTGAGAAAATGTACCTCTTTCAACATCTTCACCGGAGACTCTAACGTTATGTCCCTCCAAAGTTAAAGTTGCAAAAGCCAAGGCTTCACCAGTAGACCAATCAATACCTTCACCTTCACTAATCGATTTACCTCTGTTTGTTAAAATTCTTTTTAAATTTTTATGTACTTCGAATTTTTCAGGCCATGTTGATATTACTTTACCAATATTTTGTAAAGTTTCAGCTGGAACCTTAGTTGGATTATGTGGTAAAATCTCTGTTGCCAATTCCTTTGGTGACTTAAAGTCTTCCCAAGCAGCCGTTAACCATTCTCTTTGAGACGGAACATAGTCTTTACTCTTCTCAAATGCTTCTTCAAAAAGACTCCAAACCCATTTCTTATGTTCATCGATATCCTTCTGTGTGAAAGATCCTTCATTTAACAATTTTGCAGTATATACATCAATAACTGATTTTTGCTTAGCGATTCTCTTATACATTAATGGTTGGGTGAAAGAAGGCTGATCAGTTTCATTATGACCATGTTTTCTCCAACCCACAACATCGATGATAGCGTCAGTATGGAAGGTATTTCTCCATTCAGCAGCTAAGTTGAAAATAAATGTAACAGCTTCAATATCGTTTGCATTACAATGGAAAATTGGTGCATCAATAGCCTTAGCTAAATCTGAGGGATATGGTGTAGATCTTGCAAATCTTGGATCTGTTGTGAACCCGATTTGATTATTGGTAATAATATGGATGGTACCACCTGTAGAATATTCTGGTAATGTTAAGAATCCCATTGTTTCATAAACAACACCTTGACCTGCAAATGCAGCATCACCATGTAATAAGACACCTAATGCCTTAGTTTTATTTTCTAAATCACCTTTAGCATGTAATAATGCTCTTGTTCTACCTAATACAACCGGATCTTGTGCTTCTAAATGAGATGGATTAGCGACTAATGATAAGTTCACATATTTACCAGAAGTTGTTGGTCTTTGATAATTCATACCCAAATGATATTTAACATCACCGGACCCTTCAATGTCATCTCTTGTACTTGTACCAGTAAACTCTGAAAAGATAGATTCATTAGGTTTACGAACCACATTAGATAAGACATTCAATCTACCACGATGAGCCATACCTAAGACTACATCTTCGACACCCATTTCCACGGAACGATCAATCAAAGTCTTAATACCAGGCACCACAGCCTCTAAACCTTCTAAACCAAATCTTTTCTCATTGGGGAATTTAGTAGATAAGAAAGTCTCAAAAGAAGTTGCCCAAGTCAACCTATCTAAAATTTGTCTCTTTTGATCTACACTATATTTATAAGGATTTGGAATTTCAATTCTTTCCCTTAACCATTCGCATTTCTCCTTTGATGGAATATGAGTATATTGGATCCCATACGAGGAACAATACAATTTTTCCAAATGTTCAATAATTTCACCTAATGGCATCTTAGTGGGTTGACCATCTTTCCTAGCGAATCTAGGTAATATTCCTGGTCCCAAATTAATCTCTGTCTTCAAATCATTTTCATTGAATCCGTAATATTCCAAAGTTAATTCTTTAGGGATATGTTTAGAGGAGCTATCACCAAATGATAATCCCAATGGATCAATATGAGCTTTCAAATGACCTCTAACTTGATATGCTCTGCATAGTAATTGTACCTTTAGATGTAAGCTAACGTTTGCGTCCACATTACTTGCTACAGATCCTAATGGAGATTGTGGAGAAGATTGAGGAGTTCCAATTATGATTGGAGGAGCTTGGAATGCATTTGAAGCTGGAGTTTTCAAATTACCCATATTTTTGAAATATGCATCCCAAGAGACGTGGACTGAGGTGGGATCCTTTTGCCATGCTAAATACATTTCATCTATGTAAGAGGAGTTGGAAGTGGAAAGGAATGTATCTGTTCCAGTTGTAATATACCTTTGAGAAGAGTGAGTTAGTTTGTTGGAACATTGCTTGAGAAGAGCAATATTCACTAATGATCGTGAGCCTTTCCTATATACCGGATTTGTTATAGCTCTTAACATTTTTTTGTTTGGTTGTTATTGTTAGTTTTTTCTTGGATTTTTAATTATAATCACTTGCACTTAAAACTATTGAATAAAAATATGAATTAGAAACAGTGTATATCGTGATTAGTACAATAGTTTTTATCTGAATGGTTGAAATCGATATATGGATTAACCGACTGAAGTTCTTATTATCCGACCACGGTCGTAATTTTTATTTTATTTTATTATCTTAAAGTATCTAAAAGTAGAATGATATATTCCATATGTGGAAGAATAACTGAGCTTGCTGGATATATTCGAGAATATTACAACTTTTTTTGCCATCTAAGCTCTTAGGTGCTTTCCAATCTTCACTTGGATACTTTTACATAGTCCCTTAAGCCGGTATATGTTATGTATGCAACTCCGGCTTCTCGCCTTTTCAAAACTTCCAACGAATGAACTTCGCTTATTCCCTTTTCTGAAACCTTAAGGGCGCTTCAGCGCCTCACAATCATCCGCTCCCATTACATAAATGTTTAATTGTCTGTTTTGTTTGAGCTGAATGTCTCTCTCCCACCGCTTCCCATTAGCTAATTATTTCATTGATCAATCAATCAATCAATCAATCGGATTATCGAGGGGGAGAAAATCTGATTACACACGTAAGACACACATACGTACGGCAAGGCCAGCTGCTTTACATCCTTTTACCAAATGATTATTGGATGAGGACATCCACTTTTCCCACTAGACATAAAAACCGAGAAAAGGGTTACCCTCTGTGTGCAGGGTAGGAGCATCTTTGATTGTTGCTGGGGCGTGGTTATATGAGTGTAAAACAGTCAAAAAATGGTATTTTAGGTTGAGTTCATTGGATGATATATCAACATAAATAAATAAATAAATAAGCTTGAGGTTTGCATAGAAGGATATTTGTAGGAAATATATATATATATATATATGTATCAGCAATAGCCTATGTTCTGATTAGGTTATATCGGAAGCTTTTAGCACATTAAACCGCGATAAAAAGTCATGTGACCCAAAATAAAATGACATAAAAAAATAAAAAAATGACTTTCCTTACTATTTTCAACGAAATGAAAGACGTCCAACGAAAGGAAGACGTATTAGATACAGATCACTCACATTAGCTGCTGATGAGAATGCTGAAGCATTCAACTCAAATGGGGACGTATTAGCAATGGAAGGTATATCGGCGGAGCCTGAAAATGGGGGTTCAGGAAAAGTTTATTCTGGCAGCTAATTTGGAAGGATGTTAAATTCACTATCATGTTTACGAGATTCCCTCTTTTCAACACCTTTATAATTGAATGGAATTGTTCAACAGGATTTGTAGTAAATATTTCCCAATGAGGGCAGTCACGTTTCAATCTGGAAAAGGATCGTGGATTTTCAGTGAGTTTCTTGAAAGTCGAATTACCGGAATTCCTTTTACTTTCTGGAAATTTTTTTATCAATTCGTTGATAGATTCCTCATATACTTGCGGATCAAGTGTGTGGGTTGCTGCCTGGAATGCCTCTATCACTCTCCCCTTTGCGTTCCTGATTAAATTCTTAGACAAATGAGTGACACAAGTAAGTTCCTCTTTGCCATACTCTTCTCTGATTGCAGATTCGAGTCCTTTACCTTGGTCACACATGAAATTAGCAGCAGACCAGTCTAAATCAACGTTCCTTTTCAATGATTGGATGGTAATACGGCAAGCCTTTGTAGTTTCATGTGAGGTAGTGAACAAATGAGCTAAAGGAATTGACCTGTAATCGGTTGTCATACCGACAATGTTAATCAGGGTCCTAAAATGGCCTCGTAAAAATGTACCATCGATTAAAAAAATACCAGCAAACTCATTTCTAAGATTTGGGTTCAGTAGCTTGGTCGCAATAAACAAGCTATCAGGTTCAATATTATTGAAGATATATTTCAACGAATCCCTGATATACTTATCCATTGCAACACTATTTACATCAGGTGTCACGCTAACCGTCGTCATTTTAACAGCTGGAAATAAACCTTGTCTTGAAAAGCATTGTTTCATTACGTTAAAAGAACCATTTCCTGTCATAAGATGCTCTCTGTTATTGTCTTTTAATACATCCTCCAGTTCTTCAGATAGCCCCTCATCTACCACCTCCCCATCCTGTCTTTCTTCGTCTATGTCTTTATCTTCTTCTTCTACTCGAATAATCATACCTTCTACATTAGGATAATCAATATTACCAAAAACCCTCTTTTCTTCATCTACCGTGGAAAACATTCCTATCGAAATAAGGTCTCCATATAACACCAACAAACTAGAAATTGAAGCGACCATAGTATAGGAAGAATACTCTAAAGTTCGATTTCCAGCACCGAGACCTGAATTTTGAAGAGCTGTTTTGATTGCATTCGAAAGAAATCTGTTATGCTTATCAACCATTTCGTTCTTAGAAAGAATATTCTTACCCAATATCTCAGCGAGTTCAACACGTTTCTGCTCAATTCTATCAAAGTTCTCTGATATATTAAAAAACTCAGATATAAGTTTACTAACTAATCCTTTAATATTTTCTTCAATGCCTCTGGTATTAGTTGACCTAATAAAGATTTGGGACAGAGGTCTAGATGTTGTCACGAGCGCTTCCATGACTCTATTTATTCTAAGCCTTCTGAATTTTTCCACATAGAACACTACATTCAATTGTCTAGAGTCTGAACCAAACAGCTCATTGATTTGTTTTATTTTTGCCAATGTATCATTAATTTCTAATACGGTATATTTCTTACCCTTATTACAAAGCTTGGCCATGGCTTGTTAAGCATTAATTGGATACGCATATCAGGTTGACATTGCATAACATAAATGTTGCATAATAATTCATCAGAAGCAAAACCAGGTTTAAAAGCAGAAACTAAAGACTTGAACTTCTGAGCATGTTCACTAGCATTAGCACAATGACCTAAGTTCCATAATTCAGAGAAAGTCTCAAATGCATCAACTTCTTTAGTGAAAGGATCAGTGAAGATTTGGACAAATTCTTTATAAGGTAAAGCATAAAAATCTTGGTCTTTACCCGCTTGATCAAAGCAGATAAGTGCTTGATCAGTTAAGCATTCCACCAAAAATGCAATTTTTGATCTATCTTCCTTGATTCGTTTCAATAGGAAATGGTTCTTTAGTTAACTTAAAAACAACTTAATGTTCCAGTTAGCTTCCGGTTGTCCATTAAATTGGAAGTCTTTGTTGTTAGGGACATTACCAGGGATCTCACCTCTCAATTGACCTTGCTTTTCAAGATTATTTTCAAATTGGCAAACATGCTCTTCAGATTCATTCTCAGTGAATTTTGATATCAAGATGGCCATTCTTCCATGTAAGCTTATATTGAAGAGCATCACAGTAGTAGCAACTAAGTCTAAAATGATGATTGTCATTTTTAGACTTGAAGTCAGTGCGTTGTAAGGTCAAAAGCATATCACGAGAGACTAGATTAAACGCATCAATATATAAATCATTATATTATATATATATACATTTATTTATACAATTATCTAGATCTGAAGAAAGATAAGATTTATGGAATTTCCTTTGGGCCCACAACTTTTAGTAACCGTGCGATGTATAAATAAATGAATGTAAGTATTTCATCTGAACAGTGCGTATTCGAAAACATTGCCCTAATGCTTTAATTTTTCTCGAGTTACTTTCTTTGTTGAGAAAGTTGAAAATGGCTCAAAAAGTGGACACACTTGCTTCCCAACAGGATAGACTAGGTAACTTAACTTTCGATCAGCTAAACCGGGTTAACATCCTTCAGATACACCGACTAGAATCGATTCTTGTTCCCTTTATTTATTGTCTCGTTCTAATTACTTAAGTAACTCTTACAAGATTAGCAGCGTCAAATTATGGGCTTATATAATCAAAGAAATAGTACGAAATATAGTTCTCCTGAAGTATAATTCCTTACCAATTCCATTGGAGCCAGCAAGACTAAGCACACATAACATACTATACGTAGAACGGGAGACAATTTGTGAAAATAAATATATTAGAAAAGAAAGAAAAGAACAATGAACAAAAAAAAACAATAGTTGATGAATCGTAAAATTGGCTCTATATTAATTTGAGCTCTAGTAACGATTCATCCAGTAAGATCATTCCTCCTGAAAGGAAGTTCACTTACCAAGCAATCCCATGGAAAACTTTGAGATTTTTCCAAGGAACATAGTACCGATAATCTATATAGTCATATACAAACCTTTTTTATACTAATAATATTACATTTTCCCTCACTTAGAAACTTCAGAGCTTACATGTCTTCAACAATACAACCCTTGTGAGAAACATAGATACCATCTAGAAACTTACGAATATCCTTGTTTCTAACACGACAGATTTGTTGAATGTCAGCAGCATTTTGGGAAACGTTTTCAACAGAGTTACCAGATAAAACAATTTCATCCTTAACGTTAGTGGAGTACTCAATGTCAACACCTTCTCTAACTGGAACAGTTCTGACCTTCTTGTCACCTAAGAAATTTCTGATTTCAATGAATTTAGCACCATCTTTTTCAATTGTGTTAACATTGATTGGGAAATGCGCATAAACATATCTCATCTTGTACTTGAAACCCTTAGTAACACCAATAATCATGTTATCAACTAAAGACTTGACTGTTCTCAAAGCAGCAACGTGCTTTCTGTCACCATTGTGAACAGTGACCTTGATCAAATCCTTGGAGATCTTGTTGAAAGTAACATCAATGTGCTTCAAGTTCTTAGTCAAGACACCTCTTGGACCAGTAACCTTAACAATTCTGGATTTAATGTTAACAGTGACACCTTCTGGGATGGCAATGGATTGTTCAGTTTGGATGTATTTCATTTTTCCTGTTCGTTGGTGATATAGTTTTTCAATAAGCAACTTGTAAACAAAATATATATAAATATATATATATTAAAAGGAAATGGTATTTCAAGAGAAATATGGTCTCTCAGAACGAAAATGCTGAAAGGTCTCCTTTATATATGTTTTTTTCAAAGTCGGAGGCAACATCATGAAAATTTTTTTTGGACGCAAACAAAAAATATTCGGCATCGAAAATTATGAGGGCATAATAAGCGGTTACGCGACACACATTTCTTCATCAATTCAAGACGCCACTAACTTACTTGCAGTAAAGGCCTGTATGTATAGCATATAACATTGCGAATATATACCTCCTAGTACGTAGTACAGGAATATTAGAATTCTTTGATTTTGATTTATTTTTATTACTATTACAATTCAAACTTTATATAAATATATATGAGACTATGGAACTTATTGATCTATTTTACCACTTTCAGAACATACCTATTTACTTTTCTTGTTCCGAATGTTTCTGAAACCATTCACTTGTGAACTTATCTAGGGTATCAGCATCATTATACACCCATGATCCCTCTTCATTATAAAATCTTGCATTTTGATACATTGTTTGGAGATCTTCTTTCACTTCCTCTATCGAATTATATGAGCCCTTCTTACAATCTTTTATAATTTTATCTAATGCAATTGGTTTCTGAATTAATGTATAATAATCAGGGTATAATTTTCTAGAAGGAAGCTTCTCAAAAACTTCAGTCACGGCATGACCATCAGCATTATCCGTTATACTACGCATTTCTTCAAATAGTTTTTCGACTGTTGACGTAAAATCAGATGGGGCCGTTTTCTTGGCTTTACCTCTTCCTCGTCCTCTTCCCTTTGGCTTAGGTTTAGCATCTTCAACGTCTTGCTTTGTTTCCTCGGGCTCTTTTACATCATCAGTGGGCAAAGGTACGTCAGGACTCTTCTTCTTTAACGTCAGTTTGATTTTTAGTTTAGGTCTCTTCTTGACTGGCTCAGCAATTTCGGGTTCTTGATCAACTTTACCATCTATTACGGGAGGTGCAGTTACATGATTCTCTTCGGTAACTTCATTGACAGTTGGTTGTGGTTGTGGTTCTGGCTCTGGTTCTGGTTCTTGGGAAGCCTTTCTTTTTCTTGTTCTGCGTCTTGGTGTTTGTACTGGAGTTGGTTCTTTGATTGGGATGTTTTCTTCATTAGCAATATTTTCACCGACCCCATCTGGAAGCGTCACTTCTGCTGCAGTTGGCTCAGTTTCCACTGTAGTATCAGGTGAATTCTCTAAAGTTTCAATTCCAACTTTTTGAGCTTCCTTCTTCTGTCGTCTTCTGTCACGAGCTTCACGCCTCTTTTGAATAGCGTCTTCAAGTGTATTATTTTCATCTTCAACGGCTTCTAAAAATTGTTCTTCAGTTAAACCATCATCGTAATATACACGCTTCTTTTCTCTAATCCTACCAATTGCAACAGGTTCATCTTTGAAATGTTCTTCGATATTCTCCCTGAATATAGCTGGCAATTCTGATACTTGAATCAACCTTGGTGGTACCGTCTTTAATCCATTAGCTTTAGCTATCTTCTTCTCATTGGTAATCCTTTCTTTATCCATTTTATCGAACATTATCTTTTCTTCAGGAGAACGAGCTAGGATTTCATTCAATTCGTCATCATCTAACTCTGCATCATTATCCTCATCGTCTCTCATTTCATTTTCAAGTAATTTCCTTAAAAATTCTTCTTGTTCTTCAGCAGTAGATTTATTATCGAATTTACCCGCTTGAATAACCTTACCATCAATATCTAGCTTTTGCATAGCCCTTTCTAAGATCACCTCTTCAACGGAGTCAGTGGTGATCAGTCTTAAAATTCTAACTTCATTTTTCTGACCAATTCTATGAGCTCTATCTTGTGCTTGTAAATCTTGATGTGGGTTCCAATCTGTATCAAAAATAATAACAGTATCAGCAGTTTGTAAATTTAAACCTAACCCACCTGCTCTAGTAGACAATAAGAAACAGAAATATTCTGAATTAGGAGCATTAAATTCTTTTAACATACCAGTTCTATCATCAGCTTTAGTACTACCATCTAATCTCATATATTTAAGATCCTTCATTCTTAAGAAATCTTCCATAATATCCATCACTTGTGTCATCTGAAAGAACATCAATACTCTATGACCAGAAGCTTTAAATTTCGGAAGGACACGATCCAACAATTCGAATTTACCAGCAACACGGTATAAGACGTCACTATTACCTCTCGATGGATTCACAACACCTTCCACTTCATCAAACACAAATGGATGATTACAAATTTTTCTCAATTGCATAATCTTATTATTCAAACCTTTGATACCAGTTTTAGTAGCACCTTCAGTGCCTGCACCAACGAATAAAGCATTATGTTTAAGCATTTGTTCATATAATTGTTGTTGCAATCCTGAAAGTTTACATTTGATGACCTTCTCAACTTTGTCAGGAAGATCTTTTTCCACTTCTTTCTTCAAACGACGTAACAAAAATGGTCTCAATACTTTATGTAATCTTCTAATAACTAATAATGTTTCTTCTTCTGTTAGTTCTAACTTTTCTTGGGTACCGGTATTAGCAAATGGTGTATTAAACCAATCTTCGAAAGTTTTAGCAGAGTTGAAAATTTTTGGTAGCACAAAATTCAATAAGGCCCATAATTCGGGTAAATTATTCTGTAAGGGAGTACCTGTTAAAATCAATCTGTTCCTTGTTCTATAATAATGACTAATTGTATAGGATAATTTGGATTGTGCATTTTTCATTCTATGACCTTCGTCAATAATCATATGGGCCCAATCATGTTTACTCAACAAGGCCTTATCCTTGATAATATACTCATAAGTGGTCAATAGAACATCAAAATTACCATTTCTAATTTCATGCTGTAAAGAACGTCTTTGGTTTGGTGTACCTTTATAAATGATTGTATTCAAAGAAGGAGCCCATTTTTCAAATTCTAAAGTCCAATTTGTGATCGTGGATAATGGAACTATGACTAAAAATGGACCAGGTTCTTTCTTAGATTCAAATAAATATGTGATTAAAGAGATCGATTGAATCGTCTTACCTAACCCCATTTCATCTGCAAGAATACCGTTCAAATGATTATTATAAAGGGAAACCATCCATTCTAACCCACGTAATTGATATTCTTTTAGTGTACCACCGACAAGAATTGAAGGTTGCTTACTAATCTTTTCTTTAATTCTATGAGCCACTTCATAATAATCGATTTTTTCTCTATCTTCATCAGTCAACGGTTTAATTTCCTCACCGTTTAATAGTTTTGCTTCATTTTGTTGTACTTGAACAGCTTGTGCCAATGAATCCAAGAAAGAATTGGTTTGTTTTAAAAGTTGTGTAATTCTAGTATCTTTTGTCTGATCTAACAATTTCAAATAGGCTTCTTCATCGTTTGATTTCAAAGCAGCCAAACGTTGCTTAGCTGTCCTTTCAATCCTTCTTTGTTCATCTTTTTCAATTTGGTTATGAGCTGTTGTACAGAATTTACCAAATACACTACAACGATCACGACGAGGATTTTTATTTTCTTGAGTTTCCTTAACAAAATCGATTATATTATAAATCTTCTTCAAATGTAAGTTTCGTTGCTTCTTACGTTTTTCTAGTAATTGTTGTCGTTCTAATTCTTCAGCCAATCTAACTGTTTGTGGGACAATAACCTTTGGTCTTACGTAAACTGATCTCGTAGCTGCCATGGTGTAAGGAGAATCACGCAATGAAGGGATGGTTTGATGTGCAGATGTTGTGACATTTGTGATTAATTTTTGTCTCAAAGATTTTTGTTTCGTTAATGCTTTCAATGATTTCAATTCGATTAAAGCTTTGATCTTTAAGATATCAACATTGGATGGTAATGCATCTGTGGTTAAAAATTCTAAACTATCGTCAAGGGAATATGAACCTATATTTGCTGGTAAGTTTTCAAGTTCTTTGATTCGTTTAGCTATATCTTTAGTTATGGCTGTTTCTGTATCGACATGACCAAGTTGCGCTGTTGGTTTCTTTGATAGTTTATCAGCTAATCCGAAAGCTTCTGCATTTTTATAAAAGTCTAAAGTGAGTTTAATAGGTGATACTGATCCATTTCCAAATTGTGCGCTTGTTTTATTAGTGTTAGTTGTTTCATCTGACGAGAGCAACCCATCAGGTATATCTAAGTCTCTTTCTAGGAGTTGCAAAGCTAATATTTGTTTCTTCAAGAGGTCTGTATCATAATTTTCTTTTGGTTCATCAGTAGTTGAAAGTAAATCACTTCTCAATTGTTCCACAATCTTATTATATTCATCTTGATCATTTGAAATGTCAATAAACACTTCCTCAAGTAGATTTATTTCTAACTTATTTTCCACTGGATGTTGCTGAATGGCTCTATACCTATATATAAGCTGTTCCAGCTGATCTTTTGTTTGAGGTTTTGGGATATGAATATTGTTTACATTCTGTATTTCTTTGTGAGATGGAAGTAGTACCGGTTCTGTTGCGACCTGGCTTGCCTCTAACATGATACGAAAGAATGATATGTATGTAGTGAGCAGGTGCCGTTGTTACGAGCTCTTTTGTTTTTTTCTCTCTTGCTAGGCAGGTTAACGACGAGATGACTTGGCCCTTTATTATTTTTGATGTCTAGGATTTGTATATTGACAGTTTTTGGATACTTTTCAGGAAAAAACTGTCTGTCTGGTTTTCGTAATTGTTTCTTCAATGGAAAAAGTGTTAAGCCAAGTTATTCCCCCAGCCAATTTTGTGTGGGTGGATTTTTGAAATTCGTGTTTTTCATCGTTAAACACGGAGATACTCTCCGGGTGACCACGATCATACAGTTAGTATCAGCGTCACAAACTATTTTAACCTAAATATATATCATGTTAAAAGAAACAGGCACATCGATTTTTTCTTTACCTACGTAGTTCCCTCTAAGTATGAAACAACAAAAAATGCAAATGAGTTCTTTTTATTTCAATAATGTTACAATGTTACAATGTTATATAGAAGTATATAAAATAATGAGGTTACTTTAAGATTTCTACAAGTCCTCAGAATATAGAAATATATACATGTTTTTAATTATTTATTAGTTCCAGACTACTGTCCTTGTTGTTGTGATTGTTGCTGTTGTGGTTCATTTTGTGGATCCATTGGATAGTTCAATGGCATATATTTACCAAAGAGATGTGCGTCCAATTGATCAAACACATCCAAAATACCAGTTTGATCTAATGTCTCAGATTTGATCTTATCATTCATAGTTGAGTTATCCTTCTTTTCGACATTTTTATCCATATTATTAGTATTATTATCTAATCCTAAATTTTCACTTTGCGTAGTTAGTATATCATCAGGGTTACCATTAAATCCAAAAATATCAGATAGATTCAAAGGATCATTATTGATAGGATTTTCATTTTGCTTCATGAAATTATTAGCGCTATTGACAGTTTTCAAACCACTATTGTTGGTAGTATTGAAAGTTTTCATTTGAGGTGGAGCAAAATTTGTTCTATTTTCGCGATTAACTGGTAGAGATGTTGTAGATAACTGTTGTTGCGGTTGAGCCAGTAGTTCATTTTCAATTGGTGGTTGTAAATCACTAGGGTAATCTGAAACTGAATAACTCGATACCGATTCTTCTCCTTGTAGTATTTGCCTAGGTTGCTTCATTTCAGCTCCAGCATATCCTGGTAAATATCTTTGGGGAAGGGATTGCGTAGTTATTGGATTTTCTTTATTTGTAACGATATTATTCTTAAGAGGTGGTGATGTATGCATCGTGGTAAGCATTATGGTTTTAGAATTCAACTTCTCGAAGAGTTTATTCAATAGGTTATATGTTCTCATTGCAGCCATACTGGAATCTTTAATATGGTTTAATACTTCTCTACCTATTTGAGCATCTTTCAAAATTGCATGATATTCACGTGCACTTTCTTTATCAGGTAATTCTGCTTCGTGGATGTAGAATAACAACGTAGCGACAGAATAAAATATTGTATAACTTGCATACCAATATGAACCAGATATTAAGTTCTTTTTTAACATTTCTTCAGCTAACCTCACCACAGCTCTAGCGACTTTGATAGAATTTCTAGCACATTGTAATGACAGCGCGTCTGAATTTGAATCTGCGAAATTTCTGGACAAATAATGAATGAATGGTCTATAGAGAATGATTTGCACATGTAAGAATGACAAATGCAATAATTTATTGGCTCGTTCATATCTTGGAGGAATGTTTTCTAAGTTCGGAGCCAACTCATTTGGAAGATCATCGAGCCAATTCCTCAATTTTTGTTCTAACGTCGCAATTGTTTCATGGGAAATAAACGTATTCGTCTTTTTAATAGGATAAAGTTCTCCCACAATAGCATCTAATATCATTAATAATTTAGTATGTTCATTGGCGATACCTGTACTTGAAAGTACTCCATTTTGGTTCTCTGGGAAATAACCCTGTTCTGTAATATTTTCATCGGATAATTCTAACGGTAAAGTTTGATCAAAATCATTCGCAGAAATAGATCTTGGTAAGCCTAACATAGCATTAACGTAAATATCCAGCTTATAAATAGTGTAAAATAATCGTTTCCTCATTTCAATTTCAATAGGATTAAACCCTGAGTTTGGACCAACTTGTCTATGTAACCCTTCCCTTAACGCACTTCTCATAGCAACACCAATATACGAGTAACATGTTGATAAACGTGCAGAACATTGTAAGAATATAAACATCATCAATATTGCTTGTATAGAATCCAAAGAACGAGCGCTCGTAATATCAATCAATTTCCTTGCCGCAATAAAATATTTATAGCCTTCGTCCTGTAGAAATTTAGTATCCGTGGAAGGGTTGGTGTCACTAGCTAGATCAGTAGGAGTATGATTAAGTTCTTCATTAGCAATTGATTTGGAAAATAATGCACCGACAGCGATAACAGAATAGCACAATGGTAGAAACTGCATTTGCTTGGCTGAATAATTATGTGGATCTGTTTCATAGAGTTCATCGACTTGTTTAATAAATGATGGCCTATGATATATTCTGAGTAATACACAACAATGTTCCCATGTTTTTTTGATGAATTGTATGGCGATTGGTTTTGGTGGTAGAATTATTTTGATCTCACGCCCCATCGGAAGTTTATCATTATTATCTGATTGTCTTAGGTCAAACGTGTTAGTACTACCGGCGCTACCTGGGCCATTCAATTGAGAATCGATACTGCCAGAACCTTCTGGAGTTCCATAACGAGATAGTTGACTTTGTTGGGGAGGAGAAGTGGTATCGTTGGTTATAAAAAAGTATTCTTTAACGATATCATCTATGAAACTAGAATTCTCTCTAAAGTTATGACAAATTTGTAAGAATGTTGGTATATCCAAGTTGTTGATATCTGGAAGAGTTGGGAATAGTCCATCAAACAATAATTTGTATCGATCCAACTGACTTTGTAAACGTATTGATTTTGTTGTATATTTTCTGGTGGTGGTATTGTTTGTTGACGTCGGTAAGGCTGTTACAGGTGGTGCTGTTCGCTGTGATAGTTTTATTATATTAGAGGATGAGGAGGTCGATTTAACTTGATTTGTTGTCTGTTTCAAAGGTGAGGATGATGAGTTATTAGTTTTTGAAGGCGCGTACGTTGTTAAATGTTGTAACGATCTTTTGGTGGGCTGATTATATGTGCACTCATATGAATAAACAGTACAATGGATACATGGTTGTTGACCATCACATTTTACTTTTTTTTTCCTACATTCATCGCAGGCCCTAGTTACTCGTCTCCTTTTCGCCATATGCTGTTGTGCAGGGTCTTGTAGAAGCCTATTCTGAGGCATATTCTCTGCTTTGGGATCTGGTTGATTATTTTGATCAGACATATTAGTATTATTAATGTAGCAGACCAATCGATTGAATACCAGGTCGTTATATAACGGCGTCTAACCTCTTTTGTCAAAGCAATAATCGGAATTGGCTAAAAATGACTTTGTAGAAAATTATTATATTTTTATAGTTTGGTTCACTATATGCCAGCCAGAGTATACACTCATCTAACAACTCTTAATTATCCTTCTCTAATAGAACTGCCAAATGGGCAATAACTTAATTTCACTGCACAGAATTTTTCAGTTTGACACCTAAAACAGGGCTTTAATTAAATGACTTTAGGTAAGTTAGGGCTCAAGCAAGTAGGGTTTAAAAAGTTAAATTAAACCCTAATAGTCTTGGAAAATAAACAAAAAATTGATGAAAAGATCCCGCTATGGTAAACAAAAGAGTTTATCATCATTGTTTCATTAATGAGAAAGGTTAAATATATTTTTGATGCATATATTCATGGATCCATCGAATTTGTAGTAAAATAATAGGTACAGTAAAAGAGCTCTCCACAAACAATTTATGGACATTAAAAATTAGGAAGACACTTATTTTGTTTTACGACCATTATTTTTCCTCTCACAATGTCGGAACCTGAAAGTGCATACAGGAAACAAAAGATTAAAGAAACAAAGCAACAGAAGAACTTTATTCAAAGTATAACTTCTGTATTGACAACTACTCCAGAACCTGCTGTTGTGACGGCCCAATATGCTAATGACCTAGTAATCGAACCTGAAATTGAAGCATATGCAAAGTTAGCAGGACATGGATGGACATTTTTCGCTAGGGATCTGAAAATTACACTTGGTAGGAACACAGATAGTATACAGTCTGATTCAAGTATTCATAATATTGGTGGTATTGATATTGATTTAGGGCCAACTAAGGTTGTTTCTAGAAAGCATGCAACAATCAGATATAATATGGAATCCATGGCATGGCAATTATTCGTTATGGGGCGTAATGGTGCTAAGGTAGATTGCGTTCGAGTTCCTGTCGGACCTGATGCTCCACCTACTACATTACATAGCGGTTCACTCTTAGATGTTGGCGGTATTCAGATGCTCTTCATTTTACCTGGCAAAAAGCCACTCTTTTCAGATACCGTTTTGAATATCTTAGTCCCAAGATTAATTAATTTGTACGGTAAAGCTACTAATGAGAACAAATTCTTACGCGCTTTAATTAACGATTCACAATACATGAAAGAACACAACCTGCATGCGGACCCAGTAGCAACTTCCAGTCAAAGTCCTAGAAATAATCATTTAAATGATATTGACGGTTCTGTGGAACTCTTTCAGAATTCTCTTAACTCTTCAGACATGCATACAAAATCAAATGCTACTTCAGATGGACATTCCTTTACAACAGATTCCCCTGTTGAAGCAGGCGATACATTGCTCTCTAATGGGGATGAAAGTCGAGTGGAACAATCCAATGATAATATAAATCAAATTGTTTACAATAAGTCCATGAAAAGGGACCATGAAAAATCCTCGAGAAAGACATCCTGGGCAGCGATGATAGCTGAGGCAATCTTATCCAAAGAGGAAGGGACTATCACTTTATCGGATATTTATGTTTACATTACGGACAATTATCCATTGTACATTTTAAAGAGTGCTGGGTGGAAAAATGCAGTACGACACAACCTATCATTAAATGCTGCATTCGAGAAAGTTCCAAGAAGAGCAAACGAAACAGGTAAAGGTATGTATTGGAGAATAGCAGAAGCATATAAGACAAACTTTCTGAACCAATGGAAACGTGGTGAAGTAAATAAGGTAAGACGTGGTGGTGCTGTTGACAGAGTCCTCCACCTGTATATATCTAGACACAGCAAATTTCCGGAACAGAAACCAGTGGAAACGAAACCGGTACATGTTGAATTGCAAGAAATGTCAGTGGCTCTGCAAAATGATAAGATACCTGATCAAGGAGAGGAAATTTTACCCCTTGAACCTAGTGTTGATACAAAGGATGTCGCTGCTTCTAATAATTCCTGATCGATTTGTGCAGTCTTTTAGGAGAACGTATGTTTTATCAGCAAGTTAAATAGAGCAAAAAATACAGTAATATGTTTCACACCAAGTAGTCGAATCCATTGAGATTATTATCCTTCTGATAACGTACGTCAAAAGTTAATACCATTACCATCAAGATATTATTAACGTTCATATATAGATATATATACTCATGAACTGTAATTTTATAAGACTCGTTATTTCGGAGAAAGTATTATTGGTAGAGAACAAATCATAAATACAAACTTATTATTAAGATTTTTACTTGCAACGATTCTATTCTTAAAAAGAAAGTTTCAGATAAATACGGAGATTTATCCTTTTAAGCTGCAGTGGCATATGGTACCGAATATATATTCAATAACTGCTATTTGGCATGCTGCAAGTCCAAGGAAAGAGGGAACGGTTGTGATTTCAACTCCGAAGAGCATTCCAGGAACTGCATTATGTGACGCGTAAACGTTAGTCTTTGCGTGTTTTTATTTCGCGAATTCGCACCTACCGTTTTGATTTATGAGAACAATGAAGACTTCCGATATGATGTGGTTAAAAAGAAGATAATATTTGTTCAAATAAAGGCATTTTCCAACAGAATCAGTTCAGTTGAATGAAAATAACATGGAAAATGAAGAATGGGATTTGATAACTGCATGGATTTCCTCTACAGGATCCCATTTGTCACAATATATGTCATCGCATTTGAGGCCAACTGAAAAATCAAATGAAGTACGTCAATTATACTTCATAGATGCCACCAATTCTTTCCCTTTGCAACAATTTCAAAATTTGATACCTTACAACGGGGAAGATGAGAATAAGAGAATTTATGACAATATTAGGATCATAACATGTTTGGAATTAGGTGAATTAGCAATGGTTTTAAATAAGATAATCCAAAGCATTCAATTAAATAAAATTAAAAGACAAAAAAATACGACTACTCAAAGCGAGAAACCAAAAGAAGGTAATTTGAATATATTAATTGTCGTCAACGGATTAGAGACGATGTTTAGAAATACGCGATTTAAAGAGAATGTAGAAGTCACTCATTCAGTACTTCGAATGGCTTTATTAAAATTGAGAATCCTATCTAATGAAAGAAATGGATATCATCTACGAAGTTTAGTACTGTTCCCCTTGGAAGAAATGAAAAATCTAAGCACCAAACAATTGAAACGACTTAAGTCATCGTCTAATCGTGGTCAAAATGATGGTAGCAGCGTCGGTGATTATGTTTGCAAATACTATGTAGATCGCGTTATCATAATGTGAAGAATAAGATATGACTGTCACCATCCGTACATTATAGAAAGAAATCAAACGAGGTTGGCTGCATCCGTACCCCGCACATTATTGCTGTTTCACTTTGTCTAGACTAGAAAGTTGAAATGAAGTTTGGTTTTTATCGTCAGAAATCGGCAAGCAAGACTTTAGAATATGCGCGCGCGATGAGTTCAAGCGTTACCCAGTTGACGCCCAACAGTGCAATTTCCAAAAACTAGTGAGTGAACCGTAAGCAGGTTTCTCTGTGTACGTACGCGGGTAGATCAAATGGACTATATCGAAATTGGCGACTAAGATATAATATGAAGCTATTATTTTCAGATATTGGGCTTATCTTAAAGAACTGATAAACCTACAAGGAAGAAATACATCCAAAATGAGCAGTTTTGAACCAGTCTTTGTTGTCGATGGTAAGGGACATTTATTAGGTCGTTTAGCCTCCATTGTTGCTAAACAAATTTTAAATGGTCAAAAGGTTGTTGTCGTCAGAGCTGAAGCTTTGAACATTTCTGGTGAATTTTTCAGAAACAAATTAAAGTACCATGATTATTTGAGAAAGGCTACTCGTTTCAACAAGACTCGTGGTCCATTCCATTTCAGAGCTCCATCTAGAATCTTCTACAAGGCGGTTAGAGGTATGGTTTCTCATAAGACTGCTCGTGGTAAGGCTGCCTTAGAACGTTTAAAGGTCTTTGAAGGTATTCCACCACCATATGACAAGAAGAAGAGAGTTGTAGTCCCAAACGCTTTGAGAGTTTTGAGATTGAAACCAGGTAGAAAGTATACTACTTTAGGGAAGTTGTCCTCTTCTGTTGGTTGGAAATACGAAGATGTTGTCTCCAAGTTGGAAGAAAAGAGAAAAGTTAGATCTGCTGAATACTACGCCAAGAAGAGAGCTTTCAACAAGAAAATTGCATCTGCTGATGCCTCTGTTGCTGAAACTGAAGCTGCAAAACAATTAGTTACTTTCGGTTACTAAGTTTTAGATATATTGAAAAGAAACAACATAGACTATTAATAGTTAACAGAATAATAATATTACGAAATTACAATAATATAATGTAAATAACATAATATAAAAAATAAATTAAAAACATTAAAAACGTGTAGTCTACTGTAAGATGGCAAGATGATGGTAGTATTCGCGATTTTATCTGAACATGATCTAATAATAGGGACACTTCGCAATAGTCATTTGTAGAACTTAAACTTATTTTAACGAGGGTAAAATTGATATTATTGATAATGAATGAAGTTACAAATGGGGTCGAGAATAAATAAGTATTATTATATATATGTGGGGATGATGTGTCCTTCTGCTTAAAAAGTATTAAAGAAACGCCTTGAGATTTTCATATATACAGAAAGTGATGCAAGTAGAGGGTACGGCCCTTATTAAATTCGCCAACAATCCCTTATAAAGACCTTTGAATCCATTATCTTTATAGATTTGTTTCGTTAAAGTTAAAAAGCGCTCATTGTGTACCTTCGTTGTTACCGTTGATGAGTTTCGGTTGTTGTTAGTATTATGCAATGATTTAATGATTTGAAGGTTTGCTTTTAATAATTGGAAGGGATAAACAGCTGATACAGAAATCATTTTACTTATTGATGTAATGAAAATGATTTTATAATTTTCAGTTTTCTTTCGCAATCTTGATTTTTCTTGTTCATAATGATTATTCTTGTCGTTGTATATATTAAACTTCAATTTTAAATTGTCATAAACCATAAAATACAGTGCACCTTGAGAAACACCAAATAAAGATGGCACTAGACCTTTCCAAAGGGCTCTTGGACCTTCCTCTTTCATTATAGACTTGAAACCATTCATTATTGATGTATAGGAGTGTGAATTTGTTTTGCTTGTTGACATTATTCTTGTTTTGATGACCCATAATGGATTCGTTAATAAAGTAGTCATCACCCCGCTGAATAATCCAGATACTAAGAAAACTGAGGATTTATTGGGTTCTTTCTTGTCACTAGACGGGTTTATTTTGTGCCAGTTGTCAAATATATATGATTTAGAATGATTATATAATCCAAAATATAATCCCCATGCCACGGTATTACCAATCAAATTAATTGGTAACCCTCTATATGACTCCTTTATCAAATTTTCCCAAAATTTATTTCGATTATGGTGAATTTTTGCCGTGTGGATCAAATCCTTGATAATGAATAAATAACCTTTGTTATGGATGGTTTTATTACTAGCTAATAGTTGGACCCTTACTTTGAGAAGGTCTAATGGATGAACAATCAAAGTTGTTAATGAACCAGCAGTTAAACCGCACAAAATTTCTCTTTGTAACGAAGTAAGATAAGTAGTATCATGACGACTCATGGATAATTAGATCAGTAGGTTGTCTGATGTTGAATAGAAGCTACTATTAAAGGGTTTATAGCTCTACCATTGCTGCTCTATATATTTGGTCTCGTTATTCAGTTGTTCTGGTTAATTTAATACCTAATTTCTTACATAATCCAACGTTACGTAAAAAGTTTATGTCCGTAAAAATTTCAATGTGAAAAAGGCATTCTGATGTTTGATTCAAGCTAGTTAAACTTCTACAATGTCAATTACTGGGTTTTATGTGAGAACGTGGTGTACGAAGTGTAGTCCACATACAAACAAGGTTGGAAAGAAGAGGATTATATCAGTAGAAAATTTCTGTTAAAGTTTAGTTTCCTAGGAAGAAGTACTTAAACTAATCCTTCAAGACGATAACGCAGTAAATATATTCATCATTTCTCCTTTTCTTTCCGATTTTTACAACAGACAGTATAGTTAAACATTTTACTGTCTTCGCTCTCAATATCAAAAGATATGATTAAAATTGAATAGCCTTATTCAATAATTCAAAGAAAAGAACAGTCTCATAAAATTTCGCCACTTTTACACTGTGAAGTCTACACTTGATTCTTCTCTTTAATCCTATAAACACCGATATGGAAAAAAGTGTTTATATTTATCAATGCAGGCTTTGAACAGGACAAATTTAGAATGGAATAATACGAGATGAAACGGATTAAGCCATTAATATAGTTCGAACAAGTTGTTCAAAGTCGCAATGAATTTATATAGTCGTCGGTTTCAGCGACATCATCTTCGAGAGAGAGAAAGAGAGAAAACTCTGTTCACAGAAGACCTAATTAGAAAAATTTAAGAAAAGAATATCGTTAAATACGGCTAATTTTATACTGGAACTATAGAGAATTAAATACTCCAATCACGTGACATTGTCTTCCGGAGTTGTTTAAATGTTTGGGTCTTTTGTTCTAACAGGTAAAAGTGTCTGTTGCCCGGGTCTGTCTGAGTTGGGCTATGCGCCCACCCCTCCCCCCTTTGGGTGGTTTTGTACGGATATTTCCTGCGAAGAGGACATTTTCAATCCCACCTTACGGACGGATAATGTCGGACGGATAATGTCGGACGGATCACAAATGCTCGTAGGTACCGAACAGAGAACGATCTAAGACAAAGATAAGACAAAGACGAGACAAAAGACGAGACAAAAGACGAGACAAAAAAAATAGCCAAGTTATGCAACCTCCTGGCCGCTCCGGCATTCCGCTTCTCAAAATCTCTCTCTCTTTGTCTCTTTGAATTGCTTTACCAAATTGAAAATACAATTAATAGGAAGTTAAAGGTTTATCACATTTTTATATACGTAAACTATACCTATATGTATATACGTCTATTGGTCTAGCTGCAACAATAATAAAAACACCCCACGATCTGGCTCTCTTGTATGCAGACACACTCGATTAACCAGAGCAAAATAAAATATATAACAATTTGCCATACTTTTGACTTCTTCTTACCCTATAACACAGATTATTAAACGCCTCTAAAACTGTCAGATACGTGGAGGAACTATGACTGCTACTACTGCTGTTACTACTACTACTACTACTACTACTTCTGCTACTGCTACAGCACCTATCCAAGATAATAATAGTAATAATACTTCTAGTACAAGAAATAATAATACCAATACTGGCAGCCATCATCCTAATGAGAATAATCGAAACGACATATTTGAGAGCAGAAGTTATGATACCGGATCTGCTATCAATGAGGATGATACGTGTGAACCACAGATCTTTGAAAGAAACGTAGAAGATCCCTACATTTTAACTAAGACTGCTTCCAATTCTAATTTAGGTTTGAACTTATCAAGAAATGCAAGTCATACAAGCTTGTTACAAAGAAGAATTAGTACTTCAAGTTCTGCCTCAAATAGACCGCGCTACTTCTCTACTTCGAACTTAAATACTTTGACTCCTCAGTTAACTAATTCATCTTCTGCATCTTTATCATTATCGAGATCTGGGTCGAGATCTTATAACAATCCTGACAACGCTCCCGGATCCCCAGATTATGTCCTACCAAATCACAATTCTCTGGACCATCATCATAATTTGGAAAATTTCGTGCCTCCGGCACTAGATGCAGGTTGTTCCATAGTTACTGATAAAGATACAAATCTAGATGATATTGACATGATATATTCTAAAAGACCTTCCACTATAGGTTTGGATCTGGCTTTAGGTAGAACTAGCAGTTTCTCTACTTTGATAGATAACAATAATTATACCAATTACGACGAAGATTATAATAACGAAATGAATAATCCTTCCATATCTTTAAATGGTACCAATACAAATTTATCTAATTCAAGCAATAACAATGACAAAAATATCAATAATAATGGCCGTAACAGCCCACGATTATTAAGATTTTACTCATACGTTGATATGCTTTCAGATGAAAATATACGCAGAAATTCTACTAATAATAACAATAACACTATAAATGGCAGTGTTAGTAATAATCCTATTGGTTCGAATAGATATGTTGGGGGTATCCCAAACAATAACGCATATTATACAAATCGTCATAGACCTTCTTTAATTAATCATTATTCCTCTGGGTACAATCAAAATTTTCGTCTTCATTTAAATCAAAAGCAAATGCAAAATGATTTATCCGCTTCTCCGTCAACATCACCAACTCAATTCACAAATCCATTCGTCCCATCAAACGTTAATCAAAATAGCTTATTAAGAAGATATTCTAATACTAATTCGCCCTTCAATAACACAGCAACGACAAATGGTAATACCAAGCCCAATAATAATATATTATTACGAAAATCAATTACCAACACAAATCCCCTAGTTAAATTACCTTCTAATAGTCTTTCAACCACATTTATGAAGTCAGATAAAGTTTCAAACAATACCGATAAAAATGAAAGCAAGAAGAATAAATTACTGAAAAATTCAAGATTCCATATAGATTCTAGTGGAAGTGAAGATACATCAACAGACGAAGAGGAAAATTATGATGATAACATCAAAGATGATGCTAAAATGTACGATGATGTATTTGAAGAGTGTAATCCGGAGGCTTTAACTGACACTGCTAATAATAATAGTGTATCATTAAAGCAGCCATTTTCTCCGCCATCTAGCTATTCAAATGTACTTGGAGCAAAGTCTGGAGTTTCTTCTTATGTAAGTCAACAACAGAAGCAAGTTCGACCTCGTACTTTAAGTCATGTTAGACATTCAACGTCACCAAACATCAGTTTTAATACAACTGCAACTAATAATTTATCATCTACCCTCTTTAGACCAAGAACATTATCCAATTCCACAAGAACCCCAGTAATAAATTCAGCAGCAGCGGCAACGAGATCACCACCACAAGTCAATAAAAATGATCTATTTAAAATACAAACAACAGAGCCGGTGGCCAATTTTTCATCTTTGTCTTCAACATCACAAGCGCCAATGATAGACGAGAATTTGCAAACTGAAAGATTAAGTGATGTATTAAGAAGGAGAGTGTATGTGAGTAATAGTCTCAGTAACAATAACTCAAGATCATCAAGTCAACCATCATCACCTTCCCCGCCTTCCATGTCATCATTTTCAAGTCCAATACAAAAGCACAGTAGCGTAAACAATAGTAGTATTAGTAATAGCAGCGGTATTTTTACGCATGACGATCTCAAGGAAAATGCAGATGCAAATGTATCGAATTCAAACTCGAATTCAAACTCTACCATTACAGCGATAGGTTCCTCCAAATAATAGTATGTTTGAAACATATACATTAGCGCTCTTATGAAGAAGTTATACACAAAAAATATTCCATACTCTCTAGGGTTTTTTTATTCACAAACACAATCGGTATATAACTACGTACTTACAAACACATATAGTTTTAAAAATCCAACAAATATTCCAAAAAAAAAAAACACTGCTTACCATATAAGGATATTTTTTAGTCAAGCGTTCTAAAAGATCAATACATTGACATATATATATATATATTTATATATAATAGCCTGGTGCTACGTTTTTGGATTACCCTGATTCCTTGAAAAGTTTAGTCGTTCGGAGTTTTCAAAAATCCCGGAACTCCAAAGAAACGACACAGTTGGAATAATATAAAACATCGTCTTACGATGATATCCTCACTTTACTATTTATCATATTTCTATCCTTTAAAAACTTTTCTAATTTCGTTTGCTCAGGTCAATGATCAGAAAGTACAACAAGACTAACACAAGAACTGTTGATTTCGCCAAAGCCTAATATGAACTAAACCCTATAGCATATCACCCCAGTGGGCGTCTCCCACTACACTGCTTCAGCTAATGCATTAATTTGGCGGGGAGACTTTCCATTCTATAAGGCAAATTAGTCTTATCTACTAAAACTATATTATGTCCATTTTACGAAACCTTAGTGGTTCTATGGAAATAGAAGCAAGTCTTTGGTTTTATAAGTTGTAAAATAAATTTTTCGATCGATATTCAAATGATACTATCTTAAAAAGGGAAAGAAAAATATTGAAGGGTTGAGAAAAATATCTAGGACGTATATATTACTTTTTTATATTAAAAAAATTGTCTGATTATCTAGGTAATTAAAAAGGACACATTAAAAATAATTAAGGAGTGGGATATTCTCGAAGTCTTGAAGCACTTATTGTACAAATATCAAAATAAGGTCGAAGGGAAGAGAGGTTACATAAGCAAGGCCTTCCTAGAAAGCTATTACAGAAGTGGTGTCTTAGCATAATTTTTTAGTTGTCTTATTACAACATTCATTAGTTTATGTAAAGAAAGATAAAAATATTGAGACCGTCATATATTATATATGTAGTAAAAAATACTTCGAAAAATTTCATACGAAAAACATCTAATAAAAAATAAAAATTAGAAGCTCAACAAAAGAGGGTATTTATTTCTTATCTTGAACATAATCTTGTGCTTTATTCATATTTCTTTGAACAGATTCATTTACTTCATTGGAACCCTTTTTCAAACTGTCAATTGATTTATCAGTTTTCTCCCAAAATTTACCCGATATTTTATCATTCCAATCTTGTAAAGATTTATTTGCATTATCTAATTCTACTTTTGCATTTTCATATTGTCTTTGAGCTTCTTTATAAAGTTCATCATTTTTCTTTTCCCCAAATTCCCACCATTTTTGCTTTGTTTCATTAACTTTCCTCTGTGCTTCATTCAATTTTTGTGTAGCTTCATCAATTTTACCATTTAATTTTTCTGTGGAATTTGAGAATTGCCATTTAATATCTTCATATTCATCCTTAGCAAATTGAGCAGCATTTTCACCCCAACCTTCCAAACCTTTCAAAGCTCCTTCAGCCATCAATTTCTCATCCTCAAGATCTGGTTTTTCTACCTTGTTATCATTTGATGTAAACCAACCTTTGTCTTTAGCCTTTTTGGTGAATTTATTTAAAGTTTCGTTAGCACTAGTAGTGGAAGGAGTTGGATTACCATTTTGTTCTAATTCCTCTCTAGCGAATTCTTGAGCGGTATCACCCCATCCGAAAACCCCTTGATTTGCCACAGCATCCACATTCACCTTCTTGGGCCTCAAAATTGAGGAATTGTTTTCTTGATGGTTCATGTTATATATGGCTTGATCTAGTGCTTCTTTTGCATCAATTACTTGATTCTTGACACTATTGTATAACCATTCTTTGTTATTATATTTTGAGTTATCAATGAATTCATTGAATGCTTTGACTGCGTCATTATATTGACTTAATGCATATTTTTTCTTGTTTTGAAGATCATCTCTTATTTGTCTTTCTTGTTCAGTTTCCATATGTTGAGAAGAGGGGTTCCAAAAAGTAGTCTTCAAGGCTGATAGATCATCTTGGATTCCCTGTTTTAATTTAGATGACCAATGTTCTGAATATGGTGGGAGGTGATATTTGACAAGTTTTTTGTTGTAATTTGTGTTTGAGGAGGAGTTCAAATCTTGTAACTTCTCGAATGTTATGTAGATTGGATTATCTTTATTTCTGACTCTTGCAGGTAAACTAGTGTTGGTTTTGTTGTTGTTGTATAGGATATAACTTGTTAGGGTAGCTATAGTTGCCGCAGTGGTACCGATAACTAATCTTGAAGACATGTTATTTTTTTTATATTGGAAAACAAAGTAGCTTTTTCTGATATAACGCAAAAATGAGTGTTTCTTGAAAGTTGATACCAAAATGGTATTAAATATTACAAGTAGTCAAAATTGTATGTTTTTAAGAAGTTAAAGATACCAACAAGAGGGATATCCTATTTATAAGATATAGTAAGTCTAAAAGTTGCTCTTTCTAAGGTTAATTTTGGAGATAACTATACAAATTTATTTATGAGATGGCAAGAGATGTGTTTGAGAAAGGAAATTTGATCAAATCTGATAGGGCTCCCCTAAAATGTCTGGGTTTCCCGGAGAGAGGGTCATCCTACGTAATAGTTAGTTACTTAGTTTCCTTTCCATTGTCCGTCAGTCCGTGTGTGTGTGTGTATGTCTCTCTGTCGTTAGTATAAATGGCGTCGGTCTCTGTACCCTACACAAGCCCCAGTCCAAAACCCGAACCTGATGGTTTAGGGTTTTTGGTGCCTTATAATGAGAGGCACTGTTTGCTGAGGTTATTTATTCCTCCAAATCGCCTGAAATCGTAATGAATGACACAACAGAATACAAATGCGGCAACGAATAACTCATTGCTGAAATATTTTTTGTTTTGAGATTTCCGGGTAATGACTCCTTCCAATGTACGGCTGATCTTTTACACACGTACGTTGTTTCTGACGCGTCTCACACACAATGTTTTTGGGACATTTTCCGTTTGTCTATGGCTACAAACTTGAGGAGAAAATAAGACAAATAATGATGATATTCATTGGGGTGGTTACAATGCCCCCATATCAAATCCATTCATTGTCGATTCTTGGCCATTTCTTGCTTTCTAACCCCCCCCCCCCCCCCTTGAGAAAACCTTTTTGAACGGGTTAATAACTCAGTGACGTATTTTTGAATAGCAACCCTGAAACTTCCATATAGGAATCCTCAAAACCCCAATCTTCAATTTATTTGAAATGTTGAAAAGAACCAATGGTGGGTGGATTGCTAACCATTCACAAATAAGTTAATATATCGTTTAAAGGAAGGTAACAGCGAGAAGTCAATATGAATTGTCCAGAATGTAGAATTTTTAATCAATAGTCAAAGCTACTTAGCTTAAGGATAAGTAAATAGATTACTTATTGGTTAGTAATAATCAAGTCGACAATCGATATTGAAACTGATTTTTTTCTTTTGCAATTTTGTTGTTCAGTCTTTGACACTTTCTTACAAGTGCAAGTTTGCCCAGAAGGTCCTTACTAAGTAGGGAATAATGCCTTATAACTATGTATAGATAAGTTTACATGTGACATGAACGTCGTAAATCTGTGAAGAAAGAAGTTCTCCTAAGGAGTATTTTGTTATGTTATGTTATTATTGTTGGTTGTTGTTGGTTGTTTACGAAAAACAAAGGCGGTTAAAAGAGGTTACCCTCTGTGGAGCCCCATCCTTTTTTTAACAGCCCGAGAGATCTATTCAGTCATTGAATAATAATTTAAGATGAGCAAGTTTGTTTTTTTACATACAAGCAACCAGTAAAGAGGAATGCTAATAATTCCGCAAGTCTGCACCACAACAATAATAAGTCCTAAATTGAGAATAGAATCTGGACACAGATCATTTGAATTGTTACTGCACTGAGAAAGAAGAAAGGAAAAAGAAAAGAAAAGAAAATAGAACCTCTCAACGATGGCTACTCCCCTCTCAATTCAAAACGGATTTAATATTGACCAATACAATTTACAATTGGACATTGACCCATCAAAGACAAATTTTAAAGGGATAGTGACCATTGCTGCAACTTTATTGACAAATGCAACTAGTTTAAAGGAAATTAAACTACACTCTAAAAATTTGGCGGTTACTTCTGCTCATATTCTTTACTCTACCAAAGATGATAGTAAAACAAACTTGTCAATCAACTATGATGAAATTAATCAATTAGTCATATTAAAACCGGAAAACAATGCGCAATCATTATCGCTTTCATCAACAACATTTGAGATTCAACTATCCTATACTGGTTCGATAAATGAAACATCAACTTATGGTGTTTTTAAAACATTGTTAAAAAACAACAGTAAGAAAGATAATTTCATTATTGCCACCCATTGTCAACCTTCATTTGCAAGATACATTTTCCCTTGCATCGATGAATTATCCTCAAAATCTGTCATTGAATTATCTATTATTACCACAAAGGGTTTGACTGTATTATCAAACGCACCAATTGAACAAGTTGTTGAAAAGAAAAGCGTGCGTTCCAATTGTACATTAACAACTTTTAATAAAACACCTTTGATGACTACATCTTTATTTGGATTTGTTATAAGTAATCAACTTGAAGTTATTACCGCAAAAATCCCATCATCATCATCATCACCCGAAAGTAAAGATTTCTCAGTGTCTGTATATTCACCAATTCGAATTAATGATGCCACATTCACATTGGATACCATTCAAAAATATGTTCCACTCTTGGAGAAATTTTTCCAATTCAATTTTGCATCAATATTTAAAAATGGTTTTAAAACGAAATTAGATTTTGTATTATTACCAAATTTAGCAGACATGGCAATGGAAAATTTCGGTTTGATTGTGATTCAAATGAATCATCTTTTATTAACTCCACATCAATTAGCTAATGATTCTTTAAGAAATCAATTAGAACAATTGATTGTTCATGAGTTAGTCCATCAATGGATAGGTAATTATATTTCATTTGATTCATGGGAACATATGTGGTTTAATGAATCATTTGCAACATGGTTAGCCATCCATTTAACAAATTCTGGAAATGAAATGCATGAAGATTCATCTTCTTATTGGTATGATGATCAATATTTGATTGGTATGATAGATTCTCAATTAAATAACGTACATAACCATTCACTATCATCTATGACTATTCATCAAAATTCAGCGATGATTAAAGAAGAGAATGAAAAAAAGAGGAAAGATATACTAGTGACAAATGATGTATTTGACAATGATTCATACATAAAGGGGATCATAATGTTAAGATCTTTACAATTAACTATTCAACAACAAGAAGATGGAAATCATGTTGATTTATTGAGTAACGCATTTGCATCATTGTTTCAGCAAGAAAAAACAGAGAATAACAATTTACATTTGAAACCATGTAAACTTATGGATATTTGGAATCAAATTGGTAAATACTTAAAATCTGAAAATATACCAAATTTCATCAGTTCATGGACAAGATTGCCTGGGTTCCCATTACTTTCTGTAAAGCAAGATGAAGATGACTCCAAGAAAACGAAATTGATTCAAAATAGATTTCTAGATGGTTATGCCCCACTTGATAAGATTGAAAATGTTCCATATCATATCCCATTATTAATTAAATTACCAATGGATAATAAATTAGATTATGAAAATGTCTTGATGACTGATAGAACATTGACTTTAAATCATCCAATTTTCTTATGTAATAATGAATCTCAAGCCATGTATAGAGTTTCGTATGAATCAGAAATTTATTATGATCAATTCATCTCCAATACTACTACTACTACTACTACTATTGGTGGTTCCACCACATTGGATCGTATCAATTTAATTAAGATTTTGAAAGATTTGTCTGCCATTATTAATAATGTACATTATTGTAAACCCATTCATATTAAGGGGCTTTTCAAAATTACAAACCATTTGATTGATCAATTGAAAGATCGTGATGCTCATGATGATAACCTTTGGGAACCACTTTCAATAGCAATGAGTATCTTATTGAACCTTGAAAGATGCTATTCTAAATATTCTGGAGATTACTATGATAATGAGAAAAAATTTAATGAGATAGTTGAGAAATTAGTAGGTGAAAGTAGTACAATTAATTGGGAGTTAACTAAATCAAGAAGATATGAAGCATTTGAATTGGAAACTTTGTCATACATTTCTATAATTTTCAAGAATCATCCTGAAATAATTAAGATCAATGAAAAATATTATGATTTATTGAGAAGTGATAACCTAAAAATTAGTGGTAATTTAATTCCGTTTAAATTAATTGGCAGTATATTTCTTGTTAATGTGGAACAATTTACTAACGGTAAACAATGGAAAAGGTTTATTAATTATGCTAAAGATTATGATAGATTGATGGCTAACGTCAGACTAGAGGGTGAGAGCAGTAAGGAAGTTCAAGAGCTTTTCCATCATGAACTTTGGAGTTATGCAGGATATACGAATAAGACTGAAGAAGTTGTTATGAAAGTTTTGAATTATATTGATTCTAATTTAGAGTTGGAATTAGTTCCTCTAATTCTAGAAGGTATTTCCTCCAATTTTAATCGCGTTGTTGTTGCATCGAAGAAACAAGAATCTGATTGCAGTGATGTGAGTTTAAGTGTTGGAGATATCTTTTGGAAATGGTTCATGGATAATTTCAACAAATGGACCAATAAATGTAAGAATAATAAAAGCATGGCAGACAATTTCCATACGTTAATATCTATAGCATTTGATTATCGTTCAACTGAATCTAAGAACATCCTAATTGAAGATTTTATCGAATCATACAAGGGTCAAGAAGATATCTATAAATTATTGAGAACTACTCGAAAGGTAATGAAGAAGGACCAAGAACTTCCACTTGCTGTCCTCAAGGCCCTTACACCATTGTCATAGATGTACATATATATATATATATGCGAAACTGTAAATCCTCCGCTGATCTGCATCCCATACCATTGACTGATTCACTATTCTATTGCCATTATAGCGATTAGATATCGTATATCTTTTAGTTTACTTTACTTTACTTTACGTGTGCATTTCCCGATTGGGAAAGGCGGACACGTAGTATGAATTACCCAAAGCGGGCGTGGGCCCACGAGACTTCCCCCACGAGGAAACCCGCCAAAAAAATGGGGGGGGGGGAACCCAGAAACATCGTTGTCGACGGCCATAACGTTTTTTGGTGAGCTGTCTGTATTTTTTGACAACTTTGACAATTTTTGGCGCAGTGGATTGATCGAGAGATCGAGAGATCATAGTAAGTAAGTAAGCTTCCCTCCCGTTTAGTTCTTTACTGTTTGTGAAATATCTATCTTTAAATTAAATAAAATAGGCCCATTTTTTATTTGATCTTGTTGATCTGTTCTCAATTTTAAGAGACCTTATATTATATTATATTATATTTTCATATATTATATATTTACTTGCACCTTCATCACAACAAACAAGCACAATAACAAATCATAATGGATAAGATTAGAGAGAAATTAAATAACTTGAAATTGGAAGCTGAATCATGGCAAGAAAAGTATGAAGAATTGAAAGAACAATTCAAACAAGTTGAACAAGAAAACATAGAAAAGGAAAATGAAATCAAATCTTTGTCCACTAAGAATCAACAATTAGAAGATGAAGTGGAAAAATTAGAAGATGAATTGAAGGAGACTAAATTATTAGCAGAAGACTCAACTAATTTGAAATCAAATAATGAAAATTTCACTAAGAAAAATCAAGATTTAGAAGAAGAATTGGAAGAAAGTGATGCTAAATTGAAGGAAACTATTGAAAAATTAAGAGAATCTGATTTGAATGCTGAACAATTAGGTAGAAAAGTGATCGCTTTGGAAGAAGAAAGAGATGATTGGGAAAAGAAACATGAAGAAATTACTGCCAAATATGAAGAAGCTCAAAAGGAATTGGATGAAATTGCTGCCTCTTTAGAAAATTTATAAGGATATTTCGTCGTATGAATAATAATACAAACGATGATGATAATAGTGGTGCATATCCTACCACCATTCGACAAATAGATACTCCTTATGAAAACTGCAATATCTTTTATGAATTAATAAATCCTTTACGAATATTAACAAAAGAACCATTGAATAAAAGAAGTATAATCATATGGTCTTTGTTATTATTTTTAATGCTATTTATAATGGTTTTCGTTTCTAAAATATTTTGTCTTTCTATTTTTAAGCTAAAATTAAAAACAACAATAAAAATAGTAATGTTACATAAGCTATTATAATCTTTAATTCTTATATACAAATACAAAAGAAAATCAACTTTTTTTGGATAAATAGATACTCCCAAACTATATTTAAATGAACAAATGGATAACTAAGTGGCTCAAAATATATCTTAAATCATACATAAATCTAATATTATATTATAGAAACGTATACCCATCTACAACGTTCGATTTTACTACATATCAAACATTCAATTTACCTCAATTCACCCCTATTAATAGACATCCACAATTACAATCATACATTGAAGAATTAATCTTGGATCTATTATCTAAATTGAATCATATTTACCATATTTCCCTTTGTATCATTAATAAATCCAACGAAATTTGTGTTGAGAAATATGTCCTAGATTTTGGAGAATTTAAACATATCACAACCACAACAAATAACGCCAGAGATGATGGTGATGATGATGAAGATAACCAAATTCTAAGTGAATCAGAAGTATTCGATGAATTTAGATCAAGTTTGAATAGTTTAATTTCTCATTTGGAAAAATTACCTAAAATTAAAGATAATATGGTAACTTTCCAGATTGTTATTAACGCAGTGGAATTACAATTAGGGCATCATCCTCATTATTCTTTGAATCATGAATCAATTAATAATGAGAATGAGCTTTTACAATTTGATAGGGACGTTAATTGGGTTAAATGTAAAGAAGACGAAAATTTACCAAAATACGATTATACTACTACCAGAAACAACAACAATCATGAATTAAATCAACCGAGGATTAAAATGTCTTCTCTTGTTGGTTGTGATGTTGGTCCCATGATTATTCATCAATTTTCTGAAAGATTAATCCTAAGAGCCAGTTTAAATGGGGATGATAATGAAGATGAAGATGAAGATGTATATTTAAATAATGATGTTAATAATAAAGATGGATTTAGTAGTTTAGATTCGTTCCCCTAAAGAAAGCAAACGCAATCGTAAAAATTTAGTCTCATTAAATTATTTTGTTTTAGATTTTTGAATATAATTAATTAATTATGATGGAGGTACATATAAATATATATTTCTTCGTTAACTTGTTACAATAGAGTCCTTTCGTATTTGTTATCCTTTAAGAGAATGTCGTATCATATTTCTTCTGGGACATGGCCTTCAAAATGTTTCACTTGCCCAATATTAACTATACCCTTATTAGGAAATTTTACTAATCTTTTCTTACTTGGTTTCCTATTAACATCATTGGAATGTATCCATTTAAAATTATTTCCATCTTTAACTGGAATAAAATCATCACTTGAAGAAGATGATACTACAGTTCGTGGTGTTCGATTACTTTGGTTATCATTATTGCTTGCATGTCTTGCTGGTTCAGGATATGTTAATTCCGATAATGATGGTAGAACATTATTATTTTTATTATTGTTTTTACCATTACTATTATTTGTGAATGATATCGATGATGATGGAGTCATCGTTGAAATTCCTTTTTGTTGTTTCATTGAGTTTGAACTCCAAAATACAGAATCTCTTAAACCTAATGTAGATTTCTTAGGATCTTTCGGTATTGGTGAATCATTTGAAAGTTCAGTATTTAATAATTCTGAAGTGGTGACAGTATTTAATGAAATAGAACTGTCTCTATTAGAATGTGATATTATCGTAGGAGATAATTTTGAATTATATTTCCATGATTTTTTATTTGATGGAAGCATATTCATATATAATGATGATGACATATTATTAGGATCAAAGATTAAACTATTATGAGATTCTGTCTTTGGTATTAAGATTTCTTGACTTTGTGAATTTAATGGATCATTATAAGGTAATTTTTCATCATTAATTGATGAAGATCGAGAAGAATTGCTTGAAAAGGATGAATTATCTAATGGTAGCTCACGTAAATCAGAGATACCTCTCATCGATGGGTCTTTATTCTTCTTATCATCATTATCATCATCATCATCAAATGGATTATTCAAAGGAGTAACTGGAGCAAATGGTGGGCCATTTTCTATGTCATTATTTTTGTTTTCATTATCAGAATTCTTTTTCTCATTTTTGCGTCTCCAAAATAAGAAAAATAGTATAATTACGATAATTATAACACCAACTGGAATGGCGACACCACATGCAATGGCAATAGTCTTAGAATTAGAGTTATTTGTGTTTCTAGTAACTGCTGCTACTGCTGCTGAAGACGATGACGATGAGGAGGAGGAGGAGGAGGAGGAGGAGGTTATTGTGGCTGTGAAAGATGACGTTGAAGAATGGGATGAAGAAGTGGAAGAAGAACGTGTTGTTATTACTGTTGACGAATGACTGGAAGTACTATTTTTAGTAGTAGTTGACGATGATGATGAATGATTTTTAGATTTAGGATCCATACCTATAATTGTAAAAGTTAAATCTTGAGATTTTGATTTTTTTTCTGCTTTGACACCTAATTCCAAAGAGATGAAATCCATTGGGGTATCACCTTGTAAAGTCAAATTTGATAGTTGGAAACTTAACCAATCATGAGTTTCGGTGGTATTCGGGAAGAAAATTGATACATTAGTGTTATCAAAATCAGTGAATTGTGATGGTAAAAAACTAGATTGGAACCATTCACCACGAGTGGCATTAATATTTGGCAACGATGATACAGCAAATAGGTCAGTAGTGGAAACTACTTCGAAGTTTAAATAAATAACATCACCATATTTATCGTAAACAGAAACTGAGAAGGTACCATTATATGAAGAATCTAATAGATCGCTAGGTAATGATCCTGATAATGTTGAATTACTTAAAGTGACCCAATTTGGAGCGTCGACTAATTGAATGGATCCTAAATCACTAGATGAGATTTCTTCATCATCTAAGAATATATAATTTAATGGGATGTCATAATTAAAGGTTCCTGAATCAGTGACATTAATGATTAAAGTGTTTTGAATGGATGTAGTCAATTGATGAGCCCCAATAACTAATTCGAATGGTAATTCAATACCTGCGTAACCTTCGATATCGGTTGCAATCAAAGTTAAATCATAATACATTTCAGGAGCTATTAAAGAATTGACAACGGGAGCAGTCCCACTAAATTTCAAAGTATTTGAATCGAAAAATAACCAATTTGGTAATGGAGCATTATATTGCTTGGAACGACCATAAAATGCTACTATGGAATCTCTATCTGTGAAGGCAGATCTATCAAAAGTGATGTTAAATATTTCATTGGGTGATATGATTAGACCATCTTTCCCATTAGTGTTACCATAATTTTTCAAAAGAGCTAGTAAATTGAAATCTGAGGCTATTTCTATACTTTTTTTGTTTGTTACTACTAATTGATATGTATTATTTATAGCCATGTTATCAGCCGAATCGGTACCTTCCAAGATGAAATTGAAATAAAATGTATCAATGTCATTGTGTAAAACTGAAGAAGAAGGTGTACCAGAAATTGTACGAGATTCTGAATTGAACGTTAACCAACTTGGTAAATTGAAAGTTTGGTATGATATTTGTGAAGATTTATCTACGTTAGATTTGTACGTATCATTTGATATTTGGAATTGGAATTGTTCATTAATTCTTGCAACAGGAGGTAATTGTTTATTCACTGGGTATGCCTCATATGGTAATGATTGAACAAATATTGAAGTGTCTTTGAATATTAATAAATAGAAAAGTGATACTATCACCAGTAAAAGCGAACGTTGATTATAATTTATCATGATTGGGTTTAGTAACAGTGGTGCCTTCGCATATACAGGTTGAAATACTTCCAGTTCAATTCGGTTCAGTTTGCTAATGGCAGTGAGCAAGGAGATGAAGACCAAATAGTCCTTTTTCAATAAACAGTGAGTTGTTATATTAAATAAAGATAATAATAAGCAATAGCCTGTCGACTACATGAACTCCTTGAAGACAGATTAGAAAGAAGATAATCAATCATTATCGTAAGTAACCTCGTTCGTATCTTCTGGCGCCTACAAAGCAAAACCAAACCAGAACCAAAATAAACTTCTTGAAGATCCATCCTAATTTGAGAATAAGAGATAAATTTGTTGCTGAATGGGGAAACGTAATGTACTAAACTATAAGGATCCGCATTCTTCATTGTTGTTCACTAGTTAAACTCACGTAGCCCTCTTCGAGGATTGCATACTTTAGAAATGTTACAAACACGAAATTTTGAAACATTTTCACAAAGAAGAAAAAAGACACGAAAATGAAAAAATTCAAGACGCGTAAACTTTTTTCGTGTCACAAAGGAAAAGAAAACACCGTCGTCATTTCTCGTGTTATATCTCAGTTGTCAGTCAGAAAGTGAAGGGATGAGGGAGGTACTCTCAGGCCTGGGACGGATAGATTTTTTGGTCGGAAAACACCAGGATTCTTCATCTCAACGGGATTGCAACAGTAACCATTATGACGGTAGAATACAAACAAACTCCGTTACCTTCACGAACGGCTCCCTTCAAAAGTTGATTTAATTTTGTGTCACAATTGAGATGAAACGTAATAAACTTAAAAGTATTCAAAGTGCTAAGAGTTATTCGTTAATTCACAATATTCTTGATTAAGTACCTAACAAAAATACTATAATAAATATAACAGATACGCAAAATATTCAGCAGTCAAAGAGGTCCCAAAATGGGTACTTATATACGTTAGCTTATAACATAGTGTCCAATACAACACAGACCTCCTGACTGTTGGCGAAGGTTATTCATAGATTGTAAAGCGTTGAATGGAGCAGACATAATTTTTTCTATTAGACTATTAGGTAGTGTTGTAATAGATTTAGTCCAATAAGTTAAAATTATTATTGTTTACTTCTTTTCTATATCATTCTATATAATATAGATTCATGTATTACAATATATGAACTGTACATTAAAGTACTCTATTATTCTTATTTTTCTCTTTTGATCAGTTTAACTGACCCATTTGTACTGGAGTTTAATTAGGAGCACAAAGGGGAGAGTGATAGAGGCATTCCAGGTGGCAACCCACACACTTGATCCGAAGGTATATGAGGAATCTATCAACGAATTGATAAAAAAATTTCCAGAAAGTAAACGGAATTCCGGTAATTCGACTTTTAAGAAACTCACTGAAAACCCAGGATCCTTTTCCAGATTGAAACGTGACTGCCCTCAGTGGGAAATATTACTACAAATCCCGTTGAACAATTCCATTCGATTATAAAGGTGTTGAAAAGATGGGGTCTCGTAAACATGATGGTAAATTTAACATCCTTCCAAATCTGCTGCCAGAATAAACTTTTCTTGGAGAACAAGAAAGAACTGGCTTTTGCTGTTTGGGGAGCGATGTATATAAACTGTGTTCTAGCTTTGGCTCTATGTTTTACTATCGTACCGAGGGGTGATTCTTCCTTTGAAGTGTCTTATGACAATGCTGGTGATGTTTCTTTATTAAAGGTATACCAAACTTATTGTAAATTTCTATCAAGAGATAAGAAATATCTTCGACGTCGTAGAGATTACATTCATTCCTTAATGTCAGAACCCTTTAGCTTTAAAATACTGGTTATCTCTGCTGTATGTCAACTTTGTAAGCATGGCAGTTGGATATTTGAAGTATCTACATGAAGTTACAGTTGTTTTATCAGTGGAACTGTCTTCTTTTAGCTGCGAGATGCTGGGATGTAACACAATTGATGCTATTGATTTCCTAACGCTACTAGTCGAGAGGATTGGTATCTCAAAGGTTATAGAGCTGCTGAATGTGCATCCCATTATGTTCAATGGTAACGAAGGAGGTGCTAGCGACTCTTCAGGAAATGTGATCGAGTTAAAGGATACCTTGAATGTCAATAAGATGGTGGCCGACTTTAGAAGGTTTATAACTCGAGCTAGAAATACTGCTGGAACTTATTCTACGCTGCCAGATCAATTAGGACGAAGGAAGGAATTCATGGATAGGATAAATGCTGCCACAGATCTTCCAAACCTTGCGTTTGATTAAATATTATTAAAAAATCTTTAAAATTCTTAAATGTTATTATATATTCTTAAATATTTTCTTCAGTCTATTCAGTCTATTCATACTGTATGATAAAATTGTTGAATTAGCTAAAATTACTAGTTGTGAGAATGACTATTCTAAATATTCAATTAAATATTTACTATTAAAGAATAAAAGCTTTTAAATTTTAGGGGATAAATAACGGAAAAAGACAAACCGAAGCACTCTTAAATAAATAAATAAATAAATAAAATTGTGATTGACAGAAGTAGTCCTTTTCCTTTATCAATTCATGGTCCCATATAATATTCATTTTAAGTACATATACCCTATGAAATACTTATAAGACTTTAAAAGTTCCTTTTCTGAAAATTTAGAATTTACCTTGATTGGCAGGTAATAAAAGGGGTACTTCGTCTTTTGCTGGATTGGATAAACGATTATAATAGTTATCTATCATAATACATGGATTTATAGAATATAAAATATTTACTAAAATATTGATTAGCTTTGGAAGTGTTTTTTTAAATTATTATCAAACATTATGAGTTAGAAATACTTATCCCATGTCCTTATACCATGTAATTATATCTCTTTCTTTTATTTGCGTCAGTATTACTTACTGTGGAAATAGTTCCTTAGATATATTTATCTCCATTTCAATGCTTATAGTTATTTCATTATCCCATCATGCTTGTCTTACAGACACTTTCCTTAATTGAGTAGAGGGACGTCAGTAAATAGACCCAACTTTTAAGCATTACACATATCATAAACGTGTCTATTACTCCTTCGCACCAAAATCTCACAACTAAAAGCGCTTGAATACCATAAAAGAGAACCTTTGAGAATGGTTTAAGGACAAAATTCTGTCAAATAACTTATAGTTATCCTTATTATCCCACCCTATACATCTTATTCCAGTATTTGATACTTTCAAACAGTTTGGTATGGCTGACGCAACCTATGAACAAATGTAACACAAGGGTTGGATCATAATTCACAACTTCATAATAATTTTGACTGATTTCATGACAGTAATTTTTCACTTAATAATAAAATAAAACATACTTCTGTGTGACACTTGTAATTGACGCTAGCACTTCATAATCAGGGTCGGAAATATTTTAATGATGTAAGATATCCGATTAGGATTACGAACTGTTGGCGTCATGCCAAAGTTTCACAAAGAAGTATGTTTATTTATTATTATTTGAGTAATTACTGTCATGATGTTATGAGTCGTTTTAGAAAAGCAAGTCAAGAATTATTATTATGAAGTTCACCAGGTTCGAAGTAATGACCCGAACTATGTTATGCACCATACATGTTTGTAGCTGTATAACGTTTATTGAATTATAATTGAATATCGTTTGTTGAATTAAGTCTAATGCCATGCAAGTGTTATCTTATTATTATTAAGATTGTTTTTGATTGCAGCCACGTCTACGGTTTCGGCCGGCCATGCGTACTAAGAGTTATGTATTGGGTCGGTTAAGTTGTATGGTTTTGCTGAGTGTTTACTCAGGCGTTCTGGATTAGTCTCTCCTAATCAAACCTACAAGTATTTAGAGTGTCCTGCGGAGCACCTAGTTGAAAGGACTTTGAGAGCGGTGTTCATGATTACGAATTTTGTTTTATGCATGCATGACTTCAACGAGATATTATATGAACTTCTAGAATTTATTTGACTTACCAAGTTATTACTTTATCATCATTATCATAAGCCGTAATTATGTGGAGAAACTAATTAGGAGCTAATGTAAGTAAGATACTACTAACTTTACTTTATCTCCTGTATTTCTATCCTATCCCTATTCACATTCTATTACCATTCTATTATTGTCCTATCCAATCTTTATCCTACTCCTATTTTAGTAACACAGTGCATTACAATGAAACAGAATAACATAAGGAGTAACACAAGATTAAGGAGTACGTCTATTATACAATATGATTCCCAAATTATCAAATGTTCCAGAACGAAATATGATTAAATAAGCTCGTTGATTATCTAAGCTAACTATGACAGGCAAGCGATTAGATAAAATAATTTTGAAAGATATAAAAGGACTAAGGGTCGAGCTGGAATTAGAAACATTTTAGTCGTTACTTTATATCTTTTATTAGTTATCATTTTTATACTAGATAAGAGGAAGCAACAAAATCATACATTTCATAAGAATCTTATAGTCTTCTCGTCAGAAAATCAAGATTCAAAACTATATCCAAATCATATTTTACAATTGGTAGCATAAGAAACTGGTTTCGTGGTCTAGTCGGTTATGGCATCTGCTTAACACGCAGAACGTCCCCAGTTCGATCCTGGGCGAAATCATTTCTTTTTATATTTTTTCCAAATAAGCATTGTCGTATTGTCATCATTGATAACAGAGAACTTATAAGTTAAAAAGGTGTCCTTAATTGTTGTTGTTCCAGACACAGTTCTTCTTTTTTCCAGAATCAATCAGGGAACAGATTGAAATATCGAATATTTACTCAGAAAAAAGCTCCGAAGAATATTCTAATGCCATGAAGTATTTACTGGACATTATCACTGAGCTCTGTAAATTATATGATTGGCCAGCCTAATGTCTTTATTTCTTGCCTTATACTTTCTCCATTTGTAAAAGTTATAAATTTCTACATTACGTATATATCATTCTCATACTATTTTGTATTATATCATTTCTATAACAAAACAGCGCGACGAAAAAAGAACAAGACAGAGACCCCTTTTGGAAAATTTCCAACTGAATTTGAATACGGTCTGAGATATTGAAATATTTACATACGTACGTGCAGATTATACAATTGTAAGTGTTACGGACTGGCAATATCATATCAAAAGAGCTAGAGTAGACAAATAGATAGAAAATAACTGAAGGGCTTGCATTAATCAGAATCTACCTATCAGAATCCATATATTAACGCTTCCTTCTTACAGACAACTATGCCTAAATTAGAACAGTTTGAAATCAAAAAATACTGGCAAATCTTTTCAGGTTTGAAACCAGTAGAAAACAAAGTGACTCATGATCAAGTATTACCCATTCTTTACAATTCCAAATTAGATTCATCCATCTTAAACAAGATTTGGTTTCTTGCTGATATTGATGATGATGATAACTTGGATTTTGAAGAATTCGTCATCTGTATGAGATTGATCTTTGATATGGTTAACAAGAATATTGAAAAAGTACCTGATGAATTACCTGAATGGTTAATCCCAGGAAGTAAAGCTAAATTAGTTAAAGAAAGAATGAAAATGAAACAGCAGGAAAATGCTGATATCCCAAAGAAGGAACCTCCAAAGATGGATTGGTATATGTCTCCAGAAGATAAAACATTATATGAAGATTTATGGAATTCTTGTACTAAATTCACAGATGGTACTGCGACATTTCCAGCTTTAACAATCGTTTTGAAAAGTAAATTTTTTAATATTGGAACTAGCGATTTCTCGAAGATTTGGGAACTAATTAATCCAAAAAATTTAGCTTCTATTGATAAAGATCCAGCTCTATTGTTCATTCATTGTCTAAGGCAACGTAATGATGTTAATGCTGCAATTCCAAAGGAATTACCTCCGGCGTTGGCTAATATTTGTAATAAACAAACAATTAAATATGATTTGGATTCAAATCAACCAAACCTTACTAGGCCAACCACGACTGCTCCAATAACTACAAACACAGATAATGAATCACCTTCAACAAGTGACGCTGAGATTAAAAGATTAGAAAATAAATTGAAAGAGCTAGATACAAAATCAGAAGCCAAAAGGAATCAACCTGTAGCATCATCCACTTCATCTATAGACCCAGAGAGATTAAATGTAGTAAGGGAACAATTTGAAGGTCTCTTGGATTATCTAAGACAACAAACATTAAACAATGCATCAAATGCTCAACCGCCATCGGCAGATATTAGAGTCATAACTGAAGATTTAGATAGTATTGAACAGCAAGTAAAGGTTTTAGAAAATTATTTGACTAAAAAGAAAGATGAATTGCAATCATTAAAACAAGAAATTCAATCTCATTCCAACTAGAAGTGACTACGTGAAATAAAGAAGAAGGTATAGCAGGATCCCATGTGTACTTCTAGGCATCGGTTGCATTGTTATACTCTGGTATACCGTAAAAACAAAAGGCAATGAAATGAAATGAAAGGAAACAAAACCTAACTCAAATCGTTATTAATTAAGAATTTGTACATCATAATAAATATCATATGCATATTACAAATGTAAGATCGTAGAACATCGCATCACATGTGAGGTATAAAAGCTTGGTTTAAAACAAAAATTATGTATGTAGTCTAATCGTGTAAGAGTAATGATGTTAAATGATCACGTTTAAGGTCTTTTTAATAGTTATGAATTATATAATGCTTATTAAGTTTACATGTGTTGTCTATTGGCAGTTCTTGGTTTAGCACGAATAATATTATCTACTCTCAATAATACTTCAGCAGCCTCAGATGCTGAACTGACAACTGCGCTCTTTAGTTTGAAACTCTCAACAATACCAAGCTCCCTCATATCGGCAATAGTACCGTTATTTAAATCAAGACCAGAAGTAGATATTCCATTGTAAATTGATGACCTTAGTTTGGAAACTAGTTCACTACTATCAAACCCAGCATTATCAGCTAATATGGTTGGTAGTTGTCTTAAAGCACGAGCAAATGCTTCAACAGCAAGAGCTTTCTTACCGTCAACATTTTGAGCTTCTGTATCAACAGATTTAGACATTATCATTTCTGCACATCCACCACCAAGAACAGTTCTAGTTTCCTTTGTGGTTTGTGATAATACTGATAGGGCATCATGAAGAGATCTTTCAGCTTCATCTAAAACTTGATCAGTGGCACCCCTTAGGACGATCGTACAAGCTTCACCTGCTTTACAACCACTGAATTTCAAAAATGATTCTTCACCAATAATTATTTCTTCAATTAAGTCACATTCACCTAATTTACATTTTTCTGGGTTATCAAATGTGGAAACAACTTCACCACCAGTAACTAAAGCTAATCTTTCTACACCTTCAAAATCGGCATGTTCGATGGAATTTATATTTAAATCAGTAAATAATTGTTCTGGGTAATCATAAATCAATTGTCTATTAATAAAGGTATTAATACCGAACTTAGAAATCTTAGTAATTTTACTCTTCATCTTTTCACGTTCTGCCTTTTCTAATTGAGCTAATTTCGAAGTAGAATCAACTTTAAATTTGGTACCAAAAATTTTAACTTTATCTGTATCTAATGTAGTATTGGCAATTAAAATCTTTGCATTTTCCACTCTCTTTGGTTGGTTATTACCAAATTTTTTTTGCAAAATAAACCCTTCATCCAAGAAAGAATCAGATAAATTACCACCTAAAATTTTAATAATTTGAATATGTTCTAAATTGGTTGATCCCTTTAATCTTAAAATTGCATCAGTTGCCAAGTTGGAGAAATATTCTTTATCCTGAGATAAAATCTTAGAAGATAGCGTAGTCTTAGCAATATGGATTAAGTCATTACGGAATTTAGCTTCATCATGAGAGTTATCAACTGCAGCTTTTTCTAAGGCATCCAAAGCTGCACGGGATGCAATTCTAAAACCTTCAATGATTGTTTGTGGGTGGATCTTAGATTGTTCAATTAATTTTTCAGCTTCTCGTAATAATTCCGCACTTAACACAGTAACACTGGTAGTACCATCACCCACTTCATCATCTTGAACTTTACTAATGTTAACTAAAACTTTAGCAGCTGGATTATCCAATGGAATGGATTTCAAAATGGTAGCACCATCATTGGTAACTAAAGCTTTATCACTAGATGCACTTTGTAATAGTTTATCCATACCCTTTGGACCTAAAGTACTCTTAACCAGATCACCCACAGCGATGGCACCGACAAAGGCTGACATACGAGCATTTTCAGCTCTTTCTTCAGTTACTTGATCTCCAAAAATTTGTACACTCATTATCCTTTTAACGTGCTGCCGTGACTGATCGATTGATTAGATGATAGAACTAACTAGCTTTTATCAATTGAATATAAATCTAATACTACTAGATATTCTATATAATAGGACTATGTTTCCAAGTTGAAATTTTTAATTTCATGTTATCCAAATACAATTTTTGCCACATCGCGAAATACGGGAAAACCATTTTAAAAGTGTCACGCAAAAGCAGCATTGCTGAGAAACGTAGAAGAATTGACGATATAGCGATTGAACTGACACAGTCAAAGAAACATGTAACCCAAATGATTGATAGGAGCACCGTACTCATCACAACTAGTAAGAAAAGGATACGATAAATCTTAGTAATGTGTTCAATAAATATAGGGCTACGTAATTTCTTGTTTTTCGAGAGTTTTTATAATCAATTAACAATTTCGTTATATACTTCGTTTCTTTCAAGAAATTCCACTTAAATGTCATCCTCTTCTATTAAAAAAGAAATAGTGTCGTTTTAAATAGTGAAAAACATATAAACTTTGAGGAAGAGGTGCCCATCTTTTCCTCATACTAGAAATGTGGCAATATTCAAGTTGATTAACTTGATGGACAGAATGAACAGCTGCCATGTGCTAAAAGAGACTATTCTAATATATTCTTAAAGTGGATAATATCCAGAATATAATTTAATTTGCTGTAACGCAATAGAAATTTCGAAAAAAACCTAACTGCATGCCTCCTTACACAATCATCTTGGGTCAGTTTGTAATGACTGAGACAACAGACCATGGTTCAATTAAGCATTACTACGTAAGTACTTGAGAATTGATTACTTCGAAGGGAACATAGAAGAAATTACAAAAATAAAAAAATATAGAGAATGTTTGAGAGGTTTGGTGGACTAGGAGCTGAGTTAATTACATAGTCGGTTCTTCCCCAAAATTTGACCAATTTATTTTATTCCTTGGAGCCGCTCCAAGTCTAGTAAATTTTTCTATGTATTTTTCTTTTCAATTCTAAGCGGTTATGCTGTCTACCATTGTGTAAGAAATAGCTGCTGCTATTTATCCATCAAATATATTTATTATGTAACTTGTTTTCAGGTCCAATTAATTGGTACTAAATCTATTCGAAGGAGACATTGAAGAAACTTAAGGTTGAATAAAGATTTGCCTTTTATTTCCGTGCAATGGAGAGTTGGGAAGTAACAATTTAACGTTGTTAAGTTTTGTTTATTTTCTGTTATCTGGATTTAGTCCTTTCCTTTTACCCAAGATCTTAAAATGTAACGAGCCTTTCAACTTGATAAATTTAATACGTAGATTTGAACCTTAATAACTAGTTGAAAGGCTAGATACTATACAGTTAGTTCCTCTATATTAAGATCAAATTCAACTTATGTATACATTACTAGTTTCTGAAATTACACATAAGTGCATAGTAATCAATTTACCCAGCGTATTTGCCGCAAGAAAGTTAAGAACATTCTTTTAAATAAGATCAAAGCATTCCAAACTCCAAGCTCTTGGTTCAACGAAGAGCAATTGTGCACTTTCTATATACATTGTTGAAGAAACAACACCCTAGTTTGACAATTCAAAACACTCACCATTCACAGTGAAGTTCTGAACGCGACTCTTCGTAGTGCTATTGCTTTCCTTAGCGGTGATGATTGGTGCAATGAATCGACAGATGATGAGTTCGATAAGGACTACTCGGAGAATGAATCAGACAACAGTCGATATCTATTGTATTTTACTATCTTCATGACTTCATTATTGGGAATCTAAAGATGATGCATTGAACTTTATTGAATTGGTGAACCAAACCTCATTATAATTTAGACATCACAGCTTACGTTTTGTCTGACCGCTCGCGCCGCTTGTAGTTTTTAGATAACTTTTGTCTAACACATAGTAAAAAATCATCCGTTAGACAAAAACATTTGCATCATTATCAGAAACGACCCATCAATAGCACTGACTTTCATTTCCCTAGTATTGTCGCCAATGAAGAACAGCGGAGTAGCAGACTCAAATGACTGTTGAGCCAAATTACCAACAGTGGCCTTGGTGCGACAGACAACTATAACCTTACCAACGGATTCTTATTCAAGAAATCAATAACCAGATTACATGAAGAAACAACCATACCTTGAACAGTCAACTGATGAAAGACGTTACTAACCTTACCTAGGGGAACCATTAATCATATCGGGAACCAAAATGGCATCAGAACCAAAAGAATATCTGCGGATAATATATAGATGGGGTTGACACTTATTATTTCTACTTACGTACTTCTAAAAATCGTAAGTGTGTAAATCGTGGTCTCTTTGTTTTATTGACAAGTAGAGTAATTTCTAAAGCTGAAACTAAAGTACGTATCTTTTCCAGTGATTTTTGTTATCTTATTCCATCCAAGAACCAGAGAAATCTGGACCAAAAAAAACAAATATTTCAGACTTTCAAAATGGTTTTTCTGAAAGAATTACTATCCTTCCATAATACCAAAAAAATGTGGCCCCACAAGAACTTTCAAAGATCAAAGATAGTAAGAGTAAAGTGACGAGCTTTGAGCAGTCAGCACAAATATCATCTCGCCGCACGACATGCCCTATCCAGATTTGTTCATCTAGCTTAAAGATCTTACGTATATTGACAACTATCATATGACCCGAACATATAATACTCCGTGATAGTTTTTGAAGAATTAAATATATATAAACAGAACTGGAAATATCATTTGTGTTTGTTGAATCATATACTATAGTAATATATAGAACCTACACCAAAGTGAAAAGAAAACCCTTTATTATTGTTAGCTGCCCAATCTGGTTAAACTTTGAAGGAAAAGAGAAATACAATCATTCCATGTTGGTTAACGTACTGGGAAATCCCCGAAACTTGAAGTTCATAAATTTGAAATTATCTGCAACCTGATAGTTATCTTATTAGTAACACTTTATTCAATAACACCGGCTGATGGACCAAATGATGGCGATCGAACTGCAAATCATAATTCTTTCTCGAGGCTTGTAAGCCACAGAAAGAAGATATTGAAATTTTCTATCGTTGGTAGCATATTTGTAACTGCTGTTGTGGGCATTAGAGCTGCGTGGGATCTATTCCTTTCCAATATACGATTTTAGAAAACGCAAGTTAGTATTTGAGATGTTATAATCTTTGTCTTTCTGAAGGCTGTCGTGGCATAAACAATTGTATACTATTCTAATTGGTCAGCTATTTCACACACATAATATATATAAGAAAAACTATAGGGAGTATCATTTGTTTTCAGTAACAGTTCTATGTTGGTGTTTTGCATAAGTGTACTAATTTAGATCTAGCTGGCTTTTATTACCTCAGTAGAAAACCCTAATCATTCAAACGAATATACAAGCAAAAGTTAAAAAATACAAGAATGGAAAATAGACAAACACGTTTTACATTTACTCTCTACTTGATAGATAATTTATGAAATTTTGTTTTGGAACCCGCAATATGTCAAAAAACCTTCAATGCCTTATTTCAGCATGGAATCTAAAGCTGACTCTGTACGAGTTTGTTGAACTTTCAATTTCATAATCAATAAGAAATACTAAAGGTTATTTTTTTCGATTAATAAGAACTACTACTAATTTCTTTTTTGAATATGACATGGCGCCGCTGAGTAAGGTCCGCTTAGTCAAGTGACACGCTTAGGTAACGCGGAGATACAAATAGCTTATGTAAATGATTTCTCAGCATAATATACATTATTGAATTAAACATCGAGGTTTGGTGCTGTATAAAAGCCACATTGGTTTCTATATTTATTATATTTCTCTTGTTTTTCGTAGTTTATTATTTACATTCCATAAAAATAACAAATATATCAATAAACACCACACCACTTTATTAAAACTAAAAAATATGTCCACTACTGAAACTACTTTCTTCGAAGAAACTATTTCTAAAACCCACCCAATATATAAGCCAGAGAGGGGCAGATATTGGTTATATTTATCTGCAGGCTGCCCATATGCTCAACGTATCTGGATCACAAGAGCATTGAAAAATTTAACTGACGTTATTGGTGTCAGCGTTGTTCACTGGAAATTGGATGAGAAAACAGGTTGGAAGCTTTTGAATGCAGGAGAAACTAAATTAGGAGAAAACGCCTTCAAGATTGATGGTGGTATCTTAAGCTCTCAGGATGACACCT
>NC_016480.1:1007611-1007963 GCF_000227115.2 Naumovozyma dairenensis CBS 421
AACATTAATCCAAATGGTATTGTGCCATTAGGTCCTGAATATGATATTTTTAAGTTATGAGGTATCACCATAAATAATTATGTACAAGAATTTATATTATGTAAGAAAAAATGCTCTTTCCTCTAGTAATAATGCTGATAGCAGCTTTGTAAGCTAATTAATGTCGTATTTCATAATTGAGAATCGTTTAATGAGTTAAATGGAAGTAATAAAACTAAAGAATAAGTGAAAGCCAACTTGTGTCACCAGCGCTTTGAAATGGATAGCCCTGACATCAAAGTGGTAAAGCTAAATAGAACATAGGTGAGAGTATAATGTGAATATTGAAGCTTCAGTTATCAACAGCAACTTT
>NC_016480.1:1008242-1041369 GCF_000227115.2 Naumovozyma dairenensis CBS 421
CAATGGGGAATGAAGATGAAGACGAAGAAGAAAGCAATCAACTTGTTGATGAGGAAGAAGACGCTGATGAGAATAAAGATGATATCATTGTTCCTCCTGTTAAAATTTTCAATGAAAGAAAAAATCTTACTGATCTAGATTACTCTCGTCAGATTTTACATCCTATTTTGTTTATTTATATTAGTACGAATGAAATGATTAATTACCATAGGTTTATGAAATTTAAATATGAATATCCTTTATCATAAGAAGGCAAAAAATCGATCGTTAGGGATATGCGACGTGCTATTATAGGTTTGCTTAGGGAGCTTATAGCTATAATAAACATTTTGAATTATCCAAAGAAGAGTATGCAGGCCACGATGCGATTACGGGATATTCTGATTATGCTGTCAATCCACATAAAGCCAGACATACTCCAATTAGCAAAAGATCGGAAGTATTAAGTAGACTATGACAAGAATGGTTAGGTTTGAGAACGTATCATGAGACAAAGACAATCGAACCATTGTATAGAACTAAAGAGCCAAAATTACCAGCTCTCACTCAATCTCCTTATGATATTGCATACGTGCGAAATTCATTTTTCTATGATTCTAGATGCTTATCAGAACAGGAAAGTATGCTATTATTGAATATATACACAGGACAGGCAAAAGTACATCCAATTCAAATCTCACCGAAAGATGATGCCTTTAACTGGTATAAGTTCCCAATTTATGCCCTTTCCGAAGTTGCATCAAACAAGAACCAAATCTCCTTCATATTTGAAACAACCATGAGTGCAAAAATTATAACTTTGAAGAAAATTCCTTCAATAAAATCATCGTTTAAAGTTGGTGATTTCGATTCTTTTGAGAATACTAAGACTGGTCCTGAAGAACATGCCTTTAAATGTCCTATCTATGTTGGTACTTTCGAAAATTTAATGAATCGTAGTTTTTGTGATTTGATTCGCAAATGGGATGAAACAATGGTACAGCTGTCTTTGTGTTATTTGGCAATTAATGGCTTTGATAAAATAAATCAGGATCTCTTTGAAAGTGTGAATATTGGTTCCTTAAAGTGGTTCTTCAAAATATTGGTATTCACAAAGGTTGATGGTGTGTCAGCAAACTAAAATATTGATGAAAAATTAGGGATATTGAAGCAATTAATCTCGGTAAAGCGCATTGACATATCTGAGTATATATATTATCACAATATGCTGAAAGAGCTGCCATTGAAACATATATACAAAGAATTCTGGAAAGAGGAGTCCGGTTATGATACCTTACAGAAAAATGCTGCTCTTATGCTAAACGACACTTGCAATTATTTAATCCTAGGACAAATATGAAAATGATGATTATTTCTAAGCAAACTGAACGCAGCTGATGCTTTGCATGCCATGTTAGGAGATATATCGATTAAAATTACTGAAAAAATTGATATAAAAGAGAGGTTTAGGTTAATGGATAATTTCAGAGAGCAACCGAATTCCAAAATTTTGATTGGAACAAAATACTTGCTTGATTTTCCGAATATTGAAAATGATGCCCTAGTCTTATTAATGGGTTAATATATGTCAACTATTTCAGATTTCCTTACCTTCTTCTCTATGATAACTAAGGATAACGGCATAATGAGTGCTATTTTTTGCCAAGGCTAATTTGCAAAGATTCCATGACATTGGATTATCTAACAAACCAGATAAGAAAATTTTATGGAATATCTGCAACCCAGCCCTGCAATTATTGTAACAACTCCAATGAGAGGGAAGGGACCTGTTAATTGAAGTCCATGGCGATGATTGAATTGAGCTGATGCATTATTATGGCTTCATATAGATAGCATATTTCATTATCTTCTAAGTTCTTATTGCACATTTTAAATTGTAACTATCAATTGCTAATCATACCAATATAATATAAAGGTTAAGTAATTATATTTTCAATAGCGTACATCGAAACTCCAAAGTTTATCAACGTTTGGAAGAGTGTTTTTAGGTTTATAATTAATTCATAAAATTTCCTTACTTATGAAAATGTAGTTGTGGTAGTACCAATATTGAATGCATTTCAAAGTTAGAATGCTGATTAGGACTCTCAAGGTTTGTTCCACATTAGGTGACGATAAATGTTTTAGATGGAGAGGTCAATGTATAATAAATCAAAATCTTATGATTTCCAGATATTATAGAAAAATGATCATAGTAATATCAAAGATTGCATATAATTTTAAGTGTATAGTCTCAATATAGTGGGTAACCATAGGAGATTATGCTTTGAATGTATGAGCTCTTGATATTATGATTTGATTTAGTTATCCAATTTTTGAATCTCGGAAATGTATTGAAGATGAAAGTCGGTGAATTAGATGTGGACATTCAGAATAGAAGGAGAACGAGTTTATGACACCGCAGGGATGAAAGTTCCTCCCTAGTTGGTGCCCTTGGTTTTGCTGTCAATAGAGATATTGTCCATTCCAGAGACTTTTCCTTTTTCGAACAAGAAATGAACGTCGGTGAAATCAAGTTCATTGAGACACATTTATCGATTTTACGCCAATTCCACCAAGTCAAACCTCAATCCATGGAATCCACTTATGAGTTGTTTTTTGAGATCTATTCTTTTGTCAAACGCAATTATCATCGTCGTCATAGTTTCATTCATCCGCTAAGCAAGGTTTTGATGAAGTGTTCCCAACGGATTTTCAACTTCCAACCATCCAAAAATACCGTGGTTTAGGTGCTGCTTTCGTTTATTTTAATTGAAATATTCCCTCAGTAATCTTTTGCTGAACATATTGCCTCTGAAAAGTTCATTGACCCTCTAAAGTTAGTTGGATCTATGGCTAACTGGATTACCAAAATGCTATTGCCAGGTGCTAATCCTTTCTGATGGCTTTTGTTGTTGAAAATCTGCTGTTATAACTAGACTGATGTTTCATTGTCTTATCCTGCTTTTCACCATTTAAATGGGTACCGTAATTGTTGACTCTATTAGAGCTTTGGCGACTTATTCTATTTTATATAGCTATCTTAACAACAGAGTTATTTGTGGTGATTCAAAGGCTGATGAGAATTTCTCTTCTGATGTTAGTGAACCATGGAATTGGACCACGAGTATGTATCGGAAACTGGCTATCGGCTACCAAAATTATACCAAGTTCGATGTCAAGGTTTGTAAACCTGATACCGTATTGATTTCGGGTGAAAGATTCTTCAGATCATACATCCAAGAATTCTATGGCAGTGTTCTTGCCAGGTATGATGGTTGCGTTGAAGAATTACGTAAATACTTTGCTGATGTTTGGTCCGTTGAAGCTATTGCTGAGTCTGTGCTCAACAAAGGCCCCAATTCCAAATTCGTTGAGAGTAGAGTTGCTCCTAAGAGTTCATTGTTTTTTTATTTGATGGGCAACCTTACTAGCCCAAGTTCCTCATCCCAAATCTGGTGTTACCATTGAACCTGATGTCATTGCTAAAATTGTAACTGAAATGGGTGTGTGTTTAATGTAGATGATATATTTCTCAAGTACTGGTTCTTACAGATTCCCAGATATGGTTATCTTAAAATATGCTAGTAATAACAGAAATATGTTTATTGATGCAGAGTCTAGATGTTTCGATATCACTACTTCTTATTCCAAAACAAGAACAGCTAATTATTTATACAAATCTTTGGATAAGAAAACTTCAAATTAATTAATTTATTACATTTTTGTCACAAGAGTAGTATTGAAACATGCTCTCGGTAAGGATTATTGTAACATGAGCAGAGATTTATTCCAAGAAACTGACACAGTCGCAGAACAGTATTTACTAAGAAATTACTTGGCCACATCAGTTGGTGGTGGTGGTCAGAAGATGATTTTGATCCTGTTAAATATTCCAGTAATATTTTGAATTCCTTTGTTTTCGTTGATGGTCTGTCTCATACGTTGATGCATTATCATAAATTCCAATCGTTGTTGAAGGTGTACCCAATGTCTGTTGATAGGTTTTCGAGGTTGTCTTTTAGAGAGTTGAGACATGGAATGATCAAGCTAGTTCGTGAATACGTTAAGGTTGAAGGTGAAGATATAGATGTGATGAATGTAAAAGAGAGACTAGCTGGTCATTCTGCTGCAACTGGTCAAGGTATCTACGGTAACGATGTTGGGAGTGGTGTTGGTGCAGATGCGTCGTTGGAGGAGAAATACGCTTCCTTAATCAATAGTGCCTGGCAAAATTGGTTAGGGCTTGGTTATGGCAAAGAAAAAGAAGAAGGTGAGCCTGCTGTAGCCAGGAATAATTGTGTCAAGAAATACGTTTCCTCAAATGGTTCCATCAAAGATTTGTTTGTTGCCGGTAAGAAGTTGTATGGTAAAGAATTTCAATTCAGAGAAGGTCAATTTGATGTTTCTGTGGAAATTTATTTATGGGGAACTCAGATCATCCCTATTCAAGCTCTTCCAGGTTTTCGGAAAACTGCTCTGTTTCAGATTCCTTCGGTTGTATTATCTTATGGTGAACAAAAGACTGTTTCATTTGTGTTTGTTCCTTATGTTTGTTTGTTATCGAATATGAAACTAAGACTATCTTCATGTGGTATCAACTGTGGTATTCTCAAGGATCTGTTTGTTAATGGTCCAGCTGTTGAAGAGAAGAATTTGTTTTGTGATGTTTACGTTGGCACCTTTAACGATTTAGGTTCTGAGAATTTTCTCCGGTTGGTCAATAACTGGTACAATATATATCAAGATTGTATTCTAGGTATGATTGTCATTGATGAGTTTCACAACTTAGAGACTGAACAATTGTACCGTGGACAATCTTTTAGATTGATTTCTGAGATTAACTTTAATCTTGCTTGGAAGGTGGTGGTGATGACTGGTACTGCTGGTAAAAAGGGTATGGTCAAACCTATGAACTTTATTGGTTATGACAAGGAGATGTGTACGTCAATGGTGTCCAATAAGAACAGAATCTTGTACTTTGACCTGGTTAATCAAACTCCTCTCAAGAATATTGTGAAGAAGTTCCAAGTTTTTGAAAGATCTACTATGACAGAGAGTGAGGTGGAAATGTTGGTGGATAGATTTATGGAGTATGATACTAAGTCCAAGGTGATTATTGTTTGCAAGGAAAAGGTTACTGTTGAGAAGTTGTATTTCAGGCAAGATTCTGAATGGGTTCATGGGGATTTACCATCTGAAGAGAAGATTAAGAAATCAAGAAGATTTATAGAAGATGAGAAATGCAGAATAATGATTGGTACAAAGTTGGTCTCAGAGGGTATTGATATCAAAGGAGTTAAGTTGGTGATAATGCTTGATTACCTTCCATCAATTGGGGAGTATATCCAGACGGCAGGTAGGTTGCGTGAAGGTGGGGTATGTCTTTCCTATTGGACCAAGAGAAGCGTTCAAACTTGTTCGGTGAAACCAGATGTTTGCATTACTAAGCAGGTATCCAAATTTTATGATCTGGATTACGACCGTCATGATTTATGTTGTGGCCATCATCATAATATTTCAGAAGATGTTGCTAATTTGTATCATTATTTGAATGGTGATGGTGGTCCAGGAGTTGTGGGAGTTGGTGTAAGTATTGGTGAATCTGATGAGGTTGGTAGTGGTAATTCTTTTTCTTCTGCTAATAAGTCTTCAATATTTGAAGATTTGAGTCCAGATATGGATCAGTCTGATAATTTTTATTGCCTCTAATGATAGTTAGTTTTTTTTTTCAGGTTTATATCATGAGGTAGATTTGCCTGATAATTTGGCAAACAGTACTCGTGGTTTGGTGAATGAGGATAGTATAAATGATGATGATGATAATAATAATAATGATGTGTCGCCTACCCCAAGAATTGTCCTTTTACCGTTTGATCATGGTCCTAATAAAAGAAAAAGAATTATATCCATGATGGATGAGATTAATGGTCTATTCAGCTCTGCTAAAAATGCTTTTGAGTTTATTGGAATTCCATTCGAACTTTGTCCTCGGTTGTTTTTTTATGGTTAACGAAAGTTGTTTGGATTTCCCTTTGCCGGTTGCCGGTTGCCGATAAGCCTTGTCTTGATTGTGTTGGTGCTAAAGATGGTGGTTATGTCTGCTGGGAATTTGGTCTGGTTTTGAGTTTATTTTATTGTTGAAGATGATCATGTCAGAAAGTGAATTTGACTGTGTGAGGAAGTTATCCCTCGATAGTGGCCTCCACGCTGTCATGTTCAAAATATAGTTGTTCGAAACCTATGATATTCGATAAATTCAAGGTGAGTGCTCTTGCGAAGTTTTGGGAGGTCATTGTTAGTAAGCTCAAGTTGCCGGTGCCTGGTGAGTTGTTCAGCAATGACATGGTCATGACAAGATCGTATAATATAATGCGCGAGGAAATTCAAGGTCAGAAGTTGGATATCTTGATGTATTTCTCGGTGAAGGATAGCAGGGATCAAATGGAGGGTCTATGGGAAGCTAGTAATGGTGATGATTTGACCTTCAAAGATATTGAAGCTGATGTTAAGAGGGCTAGTACCACTAGGTATCAGAGTTTACCATTTATTATTAATTTTGTTGGTAGATTTAATTATTTGGTGAGTACTTGTGGTTATGTCTTTGGAGAGTATATGATTCTTTATTTCATTGATAAAAATTTTAAGTCTAGGTCTTTGTATGATGCTCGCGAACGTTCTAGGAAACCACCCAAGGTGAAGGTGTCAGCACACCAATACATCATAATGATGTTTGCTGCGTTCCATAACCGTGATTTTTTAGGTTACTTTTACAGAAGTTTCCATCATTGCCTAGAGTCAAATGTTTTAGTCACTGGCTGAAATTGATGACGTTGTCGGTTCAGTTTCCCAATGATCAAGGTAGAAGGCTTTATTTAATGGTAGGTGCTATGTATTATTTATATGTTATAATTTGTTAGGACTGTGTTGTTTTATTATTTGTTTTATATGATATATTGATAGTATGAAATTATATATTGGTATTATCTTTGGATTTAGCCGCCCAGCTCTCACCAACTAGAAATAGGAATAGTCTTCAAGAAAGATATAAAAGTCAAAAAATGGAATTTGTTGCTACAATTTCATGATCAGAATTTAATGCAGTTTAACATACTAGAGGAGCAAATTATGTTTTGAGGATATTGAAGAGTTGAGAGATGATTTCTGAAATTGCCATTCTTTATTTACTTTACGTTGTTCATATATATTAATTCGATATAAGGAAAGAAAAGATAATATATATCAAAAATAAACTAATTTTTGACTTTTTTCATATCTCTTTTCATACAGAGTTAGTCATGCTACTCTGAATATATATATTTTCAAAGATATAGATTTATATAAAACTTTTTAAAATATATATGCCTTTTTTTAGATATAAAGTTAGCGTGTGCACTACATAACGATGGATAGTCAGTGTCTCTCAACAAATAATATTATTTCCCGAGTATTATTCTTTTAAATTACAGTTTTGATTTTGAATTATCACATAGAATAGTATCATTTAACATAATAAAATGGTTTATCATATATTGTCGTTTAAAGTGCCAATTTTCGGTATATATGAAAAACGACCATAACCTTGTCAATATTGGTGCTAGTTTAGGATACGCTGAGCTTGACGATTTTTTGAAGAACTACTAAAGATAACGTTGCAACCGAGGGTATTTCAGATAACGTTACCAGTCTTAGGACCTTTCGGTAATCATCTTATCGTCCCGCTACTTCTTATATAAACCAAGTAATCTATATACTATACATGAACTATTTACAAACTCCGTGCCCTGTCACCAAAGTTTTAAAAAAATTAACACAGAAGTTTTCTAGTTCTAGAGCTTTTTACGAACACTTCAGGAAGAGAATCATTGATTTTAAAATTAAAATATTGTGAAATTACGTGAATTAAAAACTATATCTTAATCTAAGAAAAAAAATTACTTCTTGTCATTTTTTTTTTTTTTCTATGCATCAATTTTCTTGTTCCTTAATAGCATTGCTACAAAATTCCAATGCTTCTTCTACTATTTTCAAATCTTTTCTATCAAACAAGCCAATAGCATTCAGTTCTTTTAGAACTTTCAATATTTGCATCAAATATTCATAAGAATGTTCAAATTGTTCATTCAAATTAGGAACTGATTTATAAGTTCCAAATTCAGTAGCTACTAAAGCCAAGGCATCAGTCTTAACGTTCCCGTTATGTAAATATTTTTGAAGGAAGAATTCCCACATCATTGCCATTATAGTATTTGGGGTAGCTAATTTAAATGGCATATTTCTAACGACTTTGGATTGCCATTCGAAATTATCTAATGATAATCTATCAAATTCGTTGGCAGTTAATGATGAAATCAATGTCGCTTCATATATTTCATTCATGTTCTCTCTAATGAAATCTAAGTGTTCTCTAAATATTAATGTTTTCTTGTCGATTGGACCATGGTAATTTGTTGGTCTTTGATTGATTTGAAATAATGTTAGGATTCGAGTAATTAATAAAATATATTGAGATTCTTGAGGATATGTTCGTAGAGTAACGTCTGATAATGCAGAACGAACTGATGGTTTTACATCTTCTGATAATGACATTACCTTTGTCTTCAAAAATATTAATAATAGTAATATAGAGTCGTAATGTTTATCATCGATGGATAATTTAGGTAAATTCAATAAGACAGACCCTAACTTAGTTGGTTTTAACGATTTAGTGGGAATATTGAAATCAAAAAATTCTAACTGGGTTAAAACTCTTAACATGCTTGTAGATAATAAATCAAATGATGTAGATAATTTTTTCTCCATTGGAACTGAATTAGGGAAAATGACTTCTTCAGAAACGAAATCTGCTGAAATATCACTACTTTCAGAAAGAAGTTTAATAAGTTCTGCAATGGAAAATTGTTTTTCTTTATCTTGTGTCTTAACTATTATTCTATTGATTTTTTCAAATAATGATGGGGAAGTTCTATTTATTAATGAAGTTGGATAATTTGGTGAGAACCATTTAATTTGCTTGATTTGTTTCATTTGGAAATATCTATTGATTGGCTGAGTCAATAAATTTATATCTTTATTTTTAAACATATCTACGGATAATTTCAATAATTCTCTATAAGAATCGGAAGAACCTCCATCTAATGGTGGTTCTTCAGGATAGATACCAGTACTTATGGCATCAAATAATTTACCAGTGACTAAACCTAAGGATCTATAAAAATAATATTCTGATGGTAATTGTTGAGCAATAAAATCATGGACATCATTAGGGATATCTGATTGGATTTCATGTGTAGAAGATGAAGATGAAGATGGAGAAGTTGAGACAGTATCCTTCTTATGTTTAATATTAGTTGCGCTATCATTATCGTTATTATTATTATCATTATCATTAATGGAAGAGGTACCTGAATTATCACCATCATAGGTATATAATTCAACTTTACCATTTGTTTTCAAAACAGGCATAAATTTTAAAGAGGAAACACCTTTCTCATATCTTTGTCTATATTTGTCACTTTCTTCCTTTATTGGATTAGACAATTGATAAGCGTAGAAATTAGTCCCAGTACTCAAGAACATTTCAAGAGCAATATCAAAGATTTTTGAATTTGGATAAATTTGTAAAGGGGGTAAAGTACTAGATTGTAAATCATTACCGACAGCCATTGCAATATCAATGAAATCTTCATGAGTACATTGGAAATCTTTTAATACTTTTGTCTTATCTATGAATCTGAAATCTTTGTTTGGGAATTCCATACCGAGGATAAATTTTTCAATATTTTTCAATAATAAACAATCAGTTGGACCATAAATGGCATCAATGTAACCGTTATCATATAAATATGCCAATTGAATCCAAGAACAATAAGGTGCGACTTGATAAACGATATCATGATCGATGAAATAGTTAATTAAATCAGATTGGTATCTTTTCAATTCAATAACAGAATTGTATCTAAATGGTTCTTGAGGTTGAATTGGTTGATCAATGTAAGAACTTTGATTACTTGTCATTAGGTTACTCCATTGAGTCCAACCTCTATGCCTTTGAGCCAGTAATAATTCTTTACTTGTCTTTGGAGTGGAACTTCCAGGAGGACTTCCAGAGCCCAATGAGATTTCCAAATTGGATGAAGCTGAAGCTTCTGCGGCAGAGGCATTAAAATAACCATTTGATTCTAATTGATTATAAGTCATTGATCCATTAAATATGAAGATTGGAGTGATTTTATATTCTTTAAATATTTTCAAATCACTTTCTAAATACATTTTCAAACTAGTTGGGAAGCCACCGATGGCATCTAAGAATTGTTCCTTCTTATAACTCAGTAGTCTTGAAACATAATGGTTAATGTCTATACCTAATGTTGAATTTTTCAAGGACTCAATTGGATAAGCACCAACAAGACCTCTCTCGAAGAGATAAGTCTCTAATGATTTGATAGGCATGGTAACCGAAAAAACAGGAATCGAATAGTCTTTATTATTATAAATATGCTCGATTCACGAAATGGAAGTGAAACAACGAAAGAAAATAAGCGATGATCCCTTGGATAGTACAACAAACAATGGTGTGTCTCGTTCGTTATTATAATGTCCTTTCCGGAATATAAACAAAACGAACAAACAAACAAACGCCAATTGAATAGGTATCCACCTTCTTATAGTAACAATAAGATAGTATACCCGATAGAGTATCACTGAGGGTCAGTATGAATGCAGCAATTGACAATGACAAGAGCATTCCCATCAAACCATAAACTTTATTTTCTAGAGCCTCCATTCCATAATTTAATAATCCAATTTGATTGTTATTTGCCTGTTTTCGCATTTCCCGATTTCTTCCTTTTCCCATTTTGATCGCGTTGCACGGCATGGCCTGCGCTTTCAGTTAACACGTAACGTAACATATGTTATATATTATATATATTATATAAGGTAAGGTCGTTAAGTTGAATGAAAAGTTTCACTGGAATAAAGGCAAAGTTATAAGGGCAATTAGGATTACGAGACTCAATTGACGCTGTTGTATAGGTTTGTTTGTCATTCCGCATTGTTTGTCCTATTGTAAAACTGAAAGAATACTATGAAATTGTGCATATACTCCTCTGTCTTAACTATACTATCGTTATGCACCTTTGGAGCCCTTGCTCTAGATAATGCATCATTATTAAAAGAAGCACGTAAGTCTTCTGACAATATTATTAATGTATCGGGAAAAGATTACGAGACCATTCTTTCAGGCCATCGTGATGCTAATATATTGGTTCTTTTTACTTCTAATTCTCCTCAATTTGGCTGCTCCCTTTGTGCAGAGTTAGAATCAGAATATGAAGCCCTTGTTTCCTCATGGTTCCATGATCATCCTGATGCTCTTTCTAAAGATGATTCAGAAAAGGCATTGTTCTTTGCCAAAGCTATGGTCAAATCCCCACAAAATATCCCAAAAATATTCGCTGATTTCGGTATTGAACAAATTCCTCGTCTTCATTTATTAAAAGCGGGTAGTAATAATATGCTTGATTCTGAAATTGTTGATATCCCTGCTGATAAAGATATTGCTCGTGTGCAACATTTAATTAATGCCCTCAAAAGCGCTACTTCTATCACGGATTTCGAAGTTCATGAAAAAGTCAATTGGGGCTCTACCATCATCACAGCTGTATCCGTCTTCATTATCGTCTTCTTATTGAAAAAACATACTTATATTGCCACATATTTATTGAATTCAAGACTAGTATGGGGGGTCTTATCAGTATCTTTCATCATCTTAATGATAGGTGGTCATATGTTTAACAAAATTAGAAATACAATGTTAGCGGGCACTTCGAAAAATGGCGAAATTATATATTTCATTCCAAATGATTTCCAAAACCAATTTGCCATTGAAACACAAGCTATTGGTGTCGTTTATGGGATTTTAGCCACTATGGTTGTCACTTTAGCAATCGGAATTCCTAAATTAGGAGAATTATATAAGGGTAATAAACGTCGTTCAGTCGTAGAAGCCTCTTTCTCAATACTATGTGCATTGTTCGTTTATATGTTCTTCGCTGCTTTGACTTATGTTTTTAACCTGAAAACTGGAGGTTATCCTTTCCAATTATTGAAAATATCTAGTTTATTCCATTAGATGAGCATGAGCTGATATAATCTGGGAAAAGATTTAGGGTCAATCTATTACGTACAAACTTAGTCGACTACATACAAATTTCTATGATAAATTATATATCATATAGTCTATAGAATGAAATATCCCGATTTCTTAAAGGAGATTTTTTGTTTTGTTTTTACCTTCTTTATTACATAAATCAAATAAACTAAAAAATAAAATGTTCTAATAATATTAATGTTTGTGAAAATTTGGCTATTCTTCTTCTTCGTCTTCTCTTTCCTCATCTGATTTATAGTTGTTATTGTGTTTATTCTTTTTACCACCAAATATACCTCTTCCTATCTTACCAACTGTACCTAAACCGGTACTAACAACGGTCTGTCCGGCTTTCAAACCAGAACCAATACCCTTAGATGCAATATCACCAACTTTAGCTTCACGTTTCGTTACACCAGTAATATATCGAGATGAATATGTAAACTCTAAATGTGCAACACCACCATCTTCCCCATTGACACCTTTAATTTTTACATCGAGCGACGTAGTTCCCTCAGGATCAACTTTACTTAATGGTACTGAACCCCAACCAATAGTATCATCTCCACTAGCTGCATCCCAATCCATCACTTTAAGAATTAATCTATCATGCATACGATTATGGATTTCAATAGTACCAGAATCGTTCCAAGTTGGATTCAAAGTCTTCTTTACAATCTTTGTTTTCCAACGAGGATCATCTTCATCATTAATATAAAATTTGATAAATGGATCTGAATATCCATTTGTATCAGCAGATATCAAATTCTCTGCACTCTTAGCTAAAATGGTTAATTCACCAGAATTAGATTTCAAATCAGCTTGAGGTAATTCATCAACATCAATTGGGAACCATGAAACTTGAACCATAATCTTGGCATTCGATTCACCTGAAATATCAATGATGCTTGGTTTATAATAACATTCTTTAACTAAATCAATAGTTGAAATAGAAACTTGGCAAATACTATTATCGACTTTATTAGAAAACTTCTTCTTGGTCACTTTGAAGGTAGTAACGGAATCTTGTAATTCTTTGATCATAACATCACCTGTCCAACCCGTTCTGATTATCCTTGATGATATTTGTGGGGAGACAAAACGAGGATGCCCATTTGCATCGAAGAAAGCTTGAACGTAAAGGCCTGTTTGTGGTAATTCACCATCTAAAACTGAGATGGATAAAACACCAGCATTGTAATTGGTTAATTGGTTGGTTAAGATACCAACTTTTCCTTGCCTGAAAACATTTCTTCCTATGTCTTTAATTTCAGTTTCTTCCTGTTGCAATTTACGCTTCTCGTCTGTTGATAGTTTCTTTTCGTCAACGGTTTTTTTACGATCTTCAATCTTCTTCTTACGTGATTGGATTTTTTCAACATCTTGAAGTTCTTCTAATGTTAAAACAGGCATTGTTGGATAAAATGAGACTTTATATGTAATATTACCTTGTGAACCTTTCTTTCTAACAAGAGGTCCAACTCTTGACTTATCATCGATATTTATGGCATATCTATCATTTTCATCTTTATGGAAAAGATCCTGGATTTTCAAATCGAATTTACCAACGCTACGATCTTTATTAACGGTTTCCACATCCATACATTCAATTGTAATCCTTTGATTGGATGAAGTAACAGCAACATAAATTGCTTGTTCCCAAACAGGATTCAAAGTTTGTGGCTGTGTATCAGTTCTACCTTTTGAAATACCATTGACTAACACTTTAGCATAAGGATCAATTTTACCAATTTTTTCCAAATTCTTCAAATTCGTTGCCTTTTCGACAAACACTCTCACAACACCAATTGGTGGAGTGTATGCAATGGACGTGGTACCAACATCTAAACTAACAGGTTTCCAATGAGTAGTGATTGTCAATTCACCTTTAGCATCTTTCAACGGAATAGATTTCTTATCGATTTGAGTTCTATCAATCAAATCGTTCAAAGTTTGAACAGAAGTACCTACAATACTGTCATCGTCACCATTTTTAATAACGAATTTACATCTTGTCTTACGACGATCCATTATAACAGCTTCATAATCTTGACTCCATTTGATAGTGTCTTCATCAGATGTTGCTTTTTTTGTAGTTAAGACTAGTTTTGCATTGACATATAGCTCAACATAAGCGTTCACCTTCTTGTCAGGTTCATCTTGTACAATCCTAACCTCTTCAACGACAATCTTAGAGATACCAGTATTCAAATCTGGTAATTCTTCAACGACACCACTAGGTAATCTCTTAGCGACCAAAGTTGGGAAGAATCTTAAATCGAAATTCATTTCCCCGATTGGCTTTGAATTTCTCAAGAAATTAGCATGAACATTTCTTTGACTATCATTATCATGTAAAGAATTTAAATTATATTCAATTCTTCCCAATACTTTATCTTTCAATTTAGCACGCTTATCGTAAAGACTAATCGTCAAAGGGTCAGTAAATGATTGTAAAAGGATATACATGGTTTCATTCCATACGGGATTCAATGTGTCTCTAACAGTTCTTGTTTTGGCTATTCTTTTACCACCAAATTCAAAAGCTAAATATGGATCAATGGAAATATTAAGCATTGATGATGACCGTTTAATATCTTTAACATTTTTTATTGTAACTTCAAGAACACCAATAGATAATGCAGAAGAAGATATTAATTGTGGAATGTTTAATTGTAACGAGAAAGGTGGTAATAACATTGGCCCCATATATTTGGAAGCCATTCTATGTATTAATGGCAATAAGCCAGGAATAGCCAATATTTCCATATTGAAAAGGGAGTTACCAAAAAGTGAGGCGACGAAATCAATATCTGGAACTTCTAATAATTGAATGTTAACAGTTTCCATATGAGGAAATGGAGTCATCAATTTAAAACGAAGTCTTGCGTCAGCTTTGAAAGAAACATCTGATACTGAAACAGGAATAACAAAGCCAAATATATTTGCCTTGATAACTACACCTTGATTAACATAATTTCTCACTTGTTTCGCATTCATATCTGATAAATCATGAGGGGTAAAAGAAAGACTCCAATCCATGACAACGACATCCGAAGCTGTATTCTGGAAGGTCTTTACACGATCAACTCTTGGAGGTTTAATACCTAAAGTGAATTTATCTATCCAAAGAGCTTTAATAAAGGTTGGAATGGAAGGATTTGTTCTTATGATTTCATTAACTTGTTGTACCACCATTTGGGAGGCATTAGGTTCAATAATTGGCCAATATTTATCTAACAAGGTATTTAACCACTCTAAAGTTTCATAGTCATCCTCTACTCTTTGTACAGTCATTTCCTTTTGAACTAAATCTCTAATAGACCCTCTATACTTTTTAATAGAAGTTCTGTATAGCAACCCAGTGATAAGTACCACGAAAAATGCAGGAGCAAATGAGAAATGAAATTTCCCAATGGCAAAGGATAGTATACCACCAAGGGCAAAGATCCCCACAGAATGATACCAATCACCATATAGAGTATCAGGTATAATATTATCCAATATGGTTTCTTTACTCATATCCATTAAATCATCTTCAGGGGTCAATTCATCTTTTTCTTCCCAACCACCTAATTGCTTCCAACCTACGTAGGTAGCATCAATATGTGGTCTGTTGACTTTCAAAGCGCCTACATGTTCAGCTTTGGATTCTGAAATGTTTGCGCTTGTCTTTTCTAATGTTTTCTGTCTTGTAAGTTCCGTTCCCTCCTTCGACATGTTTTTTCTCTTACTTTATAGTTGGTATCCAATTCCGGTTAATTTTGGAGTTTACTATTTAATTGGGTATGTTTCTGTTGTCTTTGATTTTGGTTATTACTGGTTAAGTAAATTGGTTCCTGAATGTTTCAAGGAATGTACCAATTGTCAACCTTAGTTATAAGCTCTCCATTCATGATATATTTGTTCTTGTTAGTTCCCTTGAAAGTTTTTCCCAGATTTTCCTTTGTCTTTCTCTTGTTTAGACCAGATCGCAGTGAATTCCGCGCAGGACGGTCGTATGATAAATATTTAAGGGGGGCCATTTATTTCTACTATTAAAAGGTTTTATAATTAAAAATACTCAGTAATCCATATTCCAGATATAATACATCTATATCCATTGAAGTGACTACATAGAGACCGTTAAAAGTTATGGCTTCTTAATAAAGATTTTTCAGTTCAAAGTTCCTATTTATCGTCAAATTAACCGAGTTAAGGTGGAAATATATATATATATAGATCTATAGGTAGAGTGTATATATGTGATTTAGTGGTTCGGATAGGTTTACAAGTTGAGGCTCATTTTCACTTCAGTTAGCTAATCGAATTCACTTTTTTACGACGCTTCTCTACTTGCTGAATTCAAGAAAAAGGTTTCTCTCATATTATTACATGATCGATTTCATACTATATTTCTTGCATTTTCGATCTTCAAGTATAGAGGATATGTTCCTCCCTATATATCTGAAATTTTTCCTTTGACCTGTTTCTTAATTATTTTTAATTTATCTGTTGCACCTATTGATATTTATCGTTACAACATAGTTGTTCCACATTGTTAGATTAGTTATGGTGCGTATCTGGTTCATAATTCGTCGTAATAAGATCCCAGCGGTCACGGGACCGCATTGGCGAACACGGCTGTCACCTAAAAGCCAAAATTTCCAATCAGACTCCATGGCCAAGCTGGTTAAGGCGTGCGACTGTTAATCGCAAGATCGTGAGTTCAATCCTCACTGGGGTCGATTGTTTTCTTTTTTTGGTATTTTAAGGGACAGCAATCTTGGAAGAGATGACATGCGATGAGATGAAGGTGAAGGTGGATCTTGAAGTGGAAAAGAACCAAGATAGCTCTGTTTATCAACCAACTTATGCTGGTTTTACGAAATTTACCATGTCATATCAAACATTACCATTAACTAGACAAGATTGTCCTCTTGAAGGATTTTGCCCGGGAGAACATAATGTCCCAAATCCACGTCAAATTTTAAAAATTGCTTTGAATTTGAAATTCTTAATTGATGAAACCATTAAGGTAGCCCTCAGTACTGATGAAATAATACAAGATGGTTCCTCTATTTTAAATTCAAAAATTGTAACTCTCGCATACGATGCATGTGGTGGGAATCACAATGATAAGAGAAATCTCCTCAAGTATAGATCTGTCATTATCTTTGCCATATTAAGAGTAGTTAAATGGAATAATGAACTAGCTTTGAGAGAATTACATGATTCAGAATTATATGAAATGAGATCCTTGGCTTCTCAAAAATTATGTAAAATGATTATTGATAAAGAAGAAACTAGAGATTTAGATTTCTTATTCATGCAACTATTGTTACGTAAATATGTTATTAATGAGAAAGATAAAGATATGGAACCAATGAATGCAGTAGAGTTGGCTACCGATTTACATTGTATTATAGTTATCGGATCAAGTGGATTTCAAAGATGTTTGAAATGGGTTTGGAGAGGTTGGATTCTTCAAAATTATCGAGATCCGACAATGTTCATCAAGGATGAGAAAATTTCATCTATGAAATTCATGGACCATTTCAACCCAGAGCGGATCAAGACACCAAAATATCAAAATATCTTACAAATTCTCTTCGCAGTAGTATTTTTAATTCTGTATACTATCGTGGTAAATGGGAAAAGTGGAACCAATGTGGTACCATTGGATTTCTGGGAATATATCTTTTACTTATTCACTTTGGGTTATATATCAAGTGAATTTTCAAAATTTTATTACATTGGCAACGCCTACTTTTCTTTTTGGACATGTTTCAATGACACATTATATGGTATTGTATTAACATCTATGATATTCCGTTTTAATAGTTTATATTCATTCAAATTGGACAAACCTGGTGAAGATTATGATAGGATATCTTATAGAATTCTTTCGTGCGCTGCTCCCTTTGTATGGTCAAGATTATTACTTTATTTAGAATCTGAAAGAATTGTTGGAGCGTTGCTGGTAGTCTTAAAACATATGTTACAACAATCAATAGTATTTTTTGCATTGTTATTATTGATCATGCTTGGGTTCCTTCAAGGGTTCTTAGGATTAGATTCAGCGGATGGGAAACGTGAAATAACTATGCCAATATTAACCAATTTGATCATAACAGTGTTTGGATTAGGTACTTTTGATATGTTTGATAGATTCGCACCACCTTATGCTGCAATATTATATTACGGATACTGTTTCATTGTCACTGTTATCTTGCTGAATATTCTAATTGCTCTATATGCGAATGCATATCAAGAGGTGATTGAGAATACTGATGATGAGTATATGGCATTAATGTCACAAAAGACCTTAAGATTTATTAGAGCTCCCGATGAGGATGTTTTTGTTGCTCCTTTAAATTTGATCGAAATATGTACTGTCCCAGTAACAAGATTGCTTTCAATGGAGAAAAGAAGAGATTTAAATTATTTAATAATGTTAATTCTTTATAGTCCGATGTTATTATATGTTGCTATCAAGGAAGTTCATGTGGCTAAAAGAATTAAATACAATCGTTTAAATAATCTTCCAGATGATGCCAATGAAACGGATACAGAATGGGATTTGACAGATGGATATTTTGGGTTTGAAGACAGTTTATTTGATGATGTTGAATCTGAGATTGGAATTCGTAAAACAACTTTGAAAAATAAAAGGTCTTTAGAATTACAAAGGGAGGCTGAGAATGTAGACAAACACTTTGTTGTCTCAAAAGAATGGTATAAAAAAGTTCAAAAATTAAAATCGTCATCTGAGAGAACGACGTCAAATGGTCTGACAAAGGAACAATTAGAAGCAAGGCTCAGGAAAACTGAAGAAAAGATTTCGGACCTCGCAACATCTATAAATAATCTTACAGAAGTGATTAAAGAGAAGAATGGTTAGTTTAATTCTATGGCATATGTAGAGTAGTACGTATATAATAATATTCTAGGTCATTCATTAAAGAAAAAACAAAAGAAGGATCTAAAATAAATAGTTATTTCGAACCATAGGCAAAGGAGCTAGTTAGATAGTCGGAATCAAAGAGGCTTGATTTATCCCCCTTCGGTACACTGTTCCTTTCTAGAATCTTGGGTAATCAGGCTATATCAATAATCTTTGTGAATCATCTCTCTAATTAGTTGGACCACAGTCAATGTTGTCAAGTATAACCACATCCAACTAATCAACAAATACTCTTATAATTCTTATTTCTGTTATTATAATTCTGTAAATATCTTCTATATCATATTAATATATTTAGCAATTACAACCGGAAACTTGGCTAGCTGCATGAGCAGAATTGGCCAAATCGATTCTTTGTTCATTTGTGACACCAGCGCTATCTGGATTATCTCCATCACCTGGTTTCTTCAATGGAATTTTCTCCCCAATGGCAACAAACGCCTCATTAATATTCGTAGCTGTCTTAGCACTAGTTTCGAAAAATAGTAATCCTTCTTCCTCGGCTAGCTTCTCACCCTCTTCACGTGCCACTTTCCTTTCATTTTCATTATTTTCTAAAATATCAATCTTATTCCCTACTAATGCGATAATAATATCTTTACTTGCTTGTTCATGTAATTCTTTCACCCAATGACGAGCCTTAATGAAAGATTGGGGTTTTGTAACATCATATACGACCAACGCAGCTTGAGCATTTCTATAATACATGGGGGCTAACGATGCAAATCGTTCTTGACCTGCTGTATCCCAAATTTCAAATTTTACTGTATGATCATTAATGGTGACTTTCTGTGTTAGGAATGCCGCTCCGATTGTTGGTTCTTTGTTTTCAGAGAAATCATTAGAGACAAACCTTAATACTATTGATGATTTCCCTACTGCTGCTTCTCCTAGTAAACTAATTTGACTGCTGTTATTGATCTATCCATTGTTATTTGTCTTTAATATTGTTATGTGATTGTAAAAAGTAATACCAGTGCCCCACAGTGTATTTTGGTACAATTTAAAGTTGGATATTGGTTGCTTTTGCTTCTATAGTCGATCTACAAAAATTATAGAATAACTGTTTTATGTAAAGGAGTTTATTATAATTATTGTATTTTACATTTATATTGGACGAGAAATGGCCGCGCCACACTAAAGAGAGTGAGAAGAAGACGGGAGAACAGTAAATTATAATTACATTAAATACTTTATGTTTAGATTAATTAATTATATCAAAAAAAAAAAGAATACATTGTTATTATTATTATTATTATACTAGGTCATATTATAAGTTATTACTGTGAGGGGTGATGTTTCTTATAATCTTGGTTTGGGTGGTGTCGTTGCTTCAGGGTTGATTACCATGGAACCATCACTATTTTCCCCAGAGTCGCCGAAAAATGCCACTGTAACAGTCAAATCATCTCTGTATCTTCTACTCATTGGAGATGGGATACTTACCAACGTGGAAACATATTCCTGTTTACCACCAGCACTGAGGGCATTCCGAATTAAATGTGTGGCAACATTCTTATCCTGCATTAAATATTCGGGATTCTTGGCATAGTCTCTATTTTTATCTTTCGTATTATATCTGAAAGGTGGTCTTTGTGAATCCATATCCGTTGTCAAGTCTTTCACATTGGGTAATTTCCCCAGAGGAGTTGCGTTAACGGTTTCTATCAAATTATTTGATTCCATCCATCTTACAACTAATCCAGCAACTTGTTCATTAGTCAACAATTCAAATAATCCATCGGATCCCAATACCATGAATTTGGTCTTATCTGTTATTTTCGTTGTAGTAATTTCAGGTTCCGCAGTAACGTAAGGTGGAGTCAAGAAATCCCTTGGTTCCTTTCTGAAATATATCTTAACATGATCGGGCAATTCTGATAATTGCTTCCCATCGACTTCTTTAACTTTATAACGATAATCTCCAAAGGCTCTTGATGGTTGTAATGAACCCAAGATCCTTCCATTACGAATAACATTTGGTTCATTTGGATGCAAATTACGTATTCTCTCGACCTCACGAACATTATCACCTGTTTGATCGATCGATAGGGATTCCACTGTCCAATTGCCATTTTCATCTTTCCCGCAAAGTAAAGCTCTTGAATCACCGGTAACAGCTACTTTCAAAGTTTTATTCAATGAATTGTACATTGTTAACAGGGCACAAGAGCCAGAGATTGCAGGTAAAGTATTTATCATGTTTTCATTTGTTGGACTTTGAAATAATTTTCTAAATGATTCTTGAACGATATCATTATCTAATTTCAAAAACCCACTCTTGATGGCGTTGTCTATTTTTGTTGAAGATGGGAATAAACCATTCATCGTTGCTGTTGTAATGGAATCATACGAATTATGTATCTGGTTTGCCACATATCTAACAAGATCTTGACTCAATTTTTTAGAAGTGAAAGTACCGCTATGGCCATCGAATATTCCAAAGAAATATAAATCTTCTTCATCATTTGATGATTGATCTTCATTAGGTATGGTAATAATTTGTTCCACATGATTATCTTCAATTGGATGGTTTGAAGGTAATTGAGAGACGTCGTAACGGAAGATACCCTTATTACGATTAATCGAATGACTTTCTTCATTATCGTGTAATTTTTTTTCAATTTGATCTTCTGCAAGGATCATTATTGTACCTTCTTTATTTTGTGTGTTACCATTTTTTCCAGAATTCTGGTTATTGAAGAAAGTTGAGAATTCCTTTATGGTATTTATTGAATCTAATGATAATGGATTACCCTTTGTTGTTAAGTATGAATATGATAATAAGAGGATTCCACCACTTAAGAGAGTTAAGCTTACGTCTCTCGAATGGAAAGATGATGAATGCCTTGAAGAAGACGATGTATCGTTCAAATGTTTAGAGTTATGAGTTGAAAAATATGATCTTTCTACTATCAGTTTGTTCAAAGCAGATGATTTTTTTCGTAAGATATTTCTTGAGATGTATCTTGTAGTTCTTCGTAACAATAGTTGGTTCAACGGTGACATAGTGAAGGGCGTTGTTTGAAACCTATTGATAGTTTAATTGTTTTCAACAATGCTAAAAAATAGAAGTACTTTGCTTCTATGCATTTATTCCTTATGAACTCTTTGGCTGTATGAAGAGATATTTAACAATAATTGACTTTACTTATTAAAAAATCTGCGTATTTTTAAGCTACTTAGTTAGATACATACTGATCACCGATAAATGGACCCAGTGACATTTTGTGTAATAATGACCATGTCAAGTAGATTTATGAGGGAACCCTGATGAAGAACAGCAAAGATGATAGTAGAACGTCAAGGAAATAAGAGTAAACTAAGTATTACTTTAGCTCGTAATATCTACGCTTCTTATATATGCAATGGATTTCTTTAGCACCAAGAATTTCTTCAGAACTGACATCCACTTTCAACTTTTGTTTTGCCACTAGGAGGCCACGGGATCAATAATTATGATTATTTGTATTGCATCCAGTTAATGAGAGCCTCCATTAGTGGAAGTAAGTTTTGCATAGACGAATGAAACTACAGAAATGAAGCCCATTGCTTGAGTAGCGTTAAACTCATCAAAGATTCACTTCATACAAGAGCCTCGCGATGGACATAATAACCACGATGGTCATAAATAACTACAATGGTCCTCTTGAAGAATCCTTCTTGAACCATATCAATGCTGGACTAGAGCATTATACACTTGAGCATTTTACTACTTTGCGTAAATTTCTTTTTGTAAACCAACTTTAAGTGAAATGTTATTCTAAATAAGTGATAGCTTTATGGATACAGTTTAAAAGTTGGGTCCATTACTGATGCCTCTTTACTCAATGAAGAAAATTACGTATAATGCAAACATGATGAGGTGATGATAAGAAAACCATAAGAACAAATATGGAGATAGTTATGTTAAATGAACTATTTCCACAGCAAGATATACAGATACATATAAAAGAAAGAGATGCAACTACATGGTACAAGGCCAGAGAACGACTAACTCTAGCTTATAATGCTTGGAAAAGATTAAAATTGCTTTTGATAATAATATTGAAAACAGTTCGCAACAGATTCAGTAGTTTAACATCTATTTTATATGCTATAAATTCATCTATTGTGGTGGATTACTATTAGAATCGTTCATTTAAAGTTCAGCACTACGCGAATAATCTCTTTAAAAGTAAGTGTATAATAGAATTTTTAGAACGATCATTATCACAAGTAGCACTTATAGCTAATCTAACAAATTAATCAAACGATAAAAGTATGTTTGAGTAAAATATAAAGGGCTATTTAATCAAATGCATGGAGAATCGGATTGTTGCATTCAATGTGTCCTTTTAGAATTCAATCAGACCTTCTGAACAATCCTCAGCACTCCTTTCGTACCCATGGAACATAATTGCATGTATTTTAACAGCGGTTGTAATCTAACTGGTAATTTCATGTGTGACCAAGGTAAAGCGTTCGAATCTGCAATCAGAGAAGGACATGGCAAAGAGGCAATTACTTGTGTCACTCATTTGTCTAAGAATTTAATCAGGAACGCAAAGGGGAGAGTGATAGAGGCATTCCAGGCAGCAACCCACACACTTGATCCGCAAGTATATGGGGAATCTATCAACGAATTGATAAAAAAATTTCCAGAAAATAAAAGGAATTCCGGTAATTCGACTTTCAAGAAACTCACTCAAAGCCCACGATCCTTTTCCAGATTGAAACGTGACTGCCCTCATTGGGAAATATTTACTACAAATCCTGTTGAACAATCCCATTCAATTATAAAGGTGTTGAAAAGAGAGAGTCTCGTGAACATGATAGTGAATTTAACATCCTGCCAAATTAGTTGCCATAATAGACTTTTCCTGAACCCACATTTTCAGGCTCCGCCGATATACCTTCCATTGCTAATACGTCCCCATTTGAGTTGAATGCTTCAGCATCCTCAATCAGCAACTAATGTGAGTGATCTGTATTTAATACGTTTTTTTTTCTTGGGCGCCTTTCATTCCATTTCGTTGAAAATATGTACTCAAAGTTTTCATATTTTCTTACCCTAAACCTAATGACAAATTTAAACATAACCCTCTCTTTATTTGCCTTCCCTGGGTAATCCCTAGGGTTGCTTTTTCTTTCTTTCTTTTTGAGTTTTTTGAGGGAAAAGGGAAAAAATACAGAAAAATGGCGCAGGAAACCCGCAGGGAAGCATTTGCCACGTTTGAATTTTGGAAGACCCGATATGTTCCCGAGAGAAATATACGCGCGCAACATCCACGTAAAATTGTCGGGAAAAATTGAAGGGATACGTCGTCCACGAAAGTCTCTGAAGGGGTTGAGGGAAAATGCCACATCTTCTCTTTTTGGCATGACGCCAGTCAAGAACGTTTTACCCGAGGCTGTTATTGAAGATAACAAGGGTATGTTTACCCTAATCAAGCTTACAATGATGACCTTCATGGTTTTTTCCGGAACATGGTGTCCAACAATTTCCTACTATTCCAAAACTCCAATCTCATCGACACCCTAAGGAACTAAATGATTCATGGGGGGATAGTTCTGTTATTCCCAATGGTGCCCTCATCAATATGGCATCGGAATGAAAATAAGTCTCAAATACACTTCAACCCTGGTCCATTTCACAGACAATCTCGTACAAACCCGGGACACGGATTACGGAATCATGAAAAATAATTGAAATTTGAAAAGAAACCTGAAATGGGCAAACAAGAACAATACGCAGCGAGATAGACTATCAAGACTCCGTCATTTAATCAAGAACCGACATAGACTCGAAAAAGATGGCTTCCCTTTAGCTCCCAAAAGAAACTTCTTTAAGAAGTTGGATCCGCCTTGTAAATTACGTATATCTTTCTCAGATTACCAACGTATCAGACACAAGTAACTTCACCTCGTACAATACTTATTCAATTGCATGAATAAAACCAACAAGTAGTACTGTGACATATATGTGTAACTCCAAACACAATCCATTCTACTCTAGTGCATCACATCCCTGTTTAATATCCTAATTGAAGTTGGTGAAGAGAAGTGTTCATATATTGCTTGATTCGACTCCTCTTTCTCGAAAAATACCCTATTCATTTTCACAAACAATCGCTTACTTTATCAATAGTTTGCTCCTCCAATAACAAAAAAAAAACAACAACAACATGCATATCACCTTAGGCCAAGCCATTTGGTCCTCAGTGAAACCGATCATCAAGATTTATCTTATCATTGGTACAGGATTCCTTCTATCCAAAATGAATATTCTAACTTCAGAGGCTACAAGAACCATCTCAGACGTCGTCCTTACCATCTTATTACCATGTCTATCATTCAACAAGATTGTCGCAAACATTGAAGATAATGATATCAAACAAGTCGGTATCATTTGTCTTACTTCAGTCATTTTATTCGCAACAGGTTTAGGGTTTGCCTTCTTAGTGAGAAAATTCTTACCTGTCCCTAAACAATGGTATGGTGGGATCCTGGCAGGTGGGATGTTCCCGAATATCTCTGATTTACCAATCGCTTATATTCAAACTATGGATCAAGGTTTCATTTTCACACCCACGGAGGGGGATAAAGGTGTTGCCAATGTTATCATCTTCTTAGCAATGTTCTTAATTTGTGTCTTCAATTTAGGTGGGTTTAGATTGATTGAAAATGATTTTAAATATAATGACGAGGAAAATGCTATCATGGAATCAGAAGAAGAAGAGAATAGTAATATAGATGTGGGACAAGAAGATGCAGATTCTCATTCATCCACTTTATCAAAGGGATCTCATGCGAAAACAGAAAGTTCTGAAGATGATGATCCTACTCATTTAAATGAGAAAAAAAATCATGATGAAAATCAGGAAAAAAATAACGGAGATAGTTCTACAAGTAGTACAACTGCTACTCATAGTCAAGTGGGAAATTCGATAGCGGAAAATAACAAGAGTAAAGATTCAATTCCAAAACGTATACATTCAGCTACCATCCCCGAAGAGCAAGAAGAAGAAAATGAAGATGTATCTTCTGAAACTTCATCTGTAGTCACTTCGATAGATTCTCATATTAATAATTCTTCAATATTGGACAATATGAACTTTACCAAGAGTCGTCGTACGGCTAGTCAACCTGTTGCTTTCACTTCCAGATCAAGTAGTGTCAGTGGTATGGGAATTCATGCCTATAAGACAACCTCTCATCAATCTATTCGTTCCATAGATCATAGATCATTACCAGCTCAAGATATGAATGATTTAATTAACGAGTATTCTAATGTTGATCAATTTGGTAATAAAAGAAGTAACACTGCATTGTCACTCGATTCCAATAATGTAAGAAATCCATACGATTCACCAGTAGAACAACCAATTGCAAGAACACAAACTGCGCAATCAAGAATTGAAAAAATTAGGTCATCAAATTTAACAAGAATATTAACATCTGACGCAACAGTTAGTAAAAAAGATATAGAAGAATCAGGTTCAAGTTTACCTAAATGGCTTCAAAAATTCCCATTAACTTCATTGATTGTATTTTTCGTTAAAAATTGTTTAAGACCATGTTCCATGGCAGTTATAATAGCTTTAATCATCGCATTTATTCCATGGGTCAAAGCTTTATTCGTTACAACTGCAACAACTCCAAATATAAAACAAGCTCCCGATGAACAACCTGCTTTAAGTTTTATCATGGATTTCACAGCTTACGTTGGGGCAGCTTCAGTCCCATTTGGGTTGATTCTTCTTGGTGCAACCTTAGGTAAATTGAAAATTGGTAAATTATATCCAGGGTTTTGGAAATCAGCAATATTATTAATATTTTTAAGACAATGTATAATGCCAATCTTTGGTGTATTATGGTGTGATCGTTTAGTTAAAGCCGGTTGGGCCACTTGGGAAAAGGATAAAATGTTATTGTTTGTTATCGCCATTACTTGGAATTTACCAACAATGACTACTTTAATTTATTTCACTGCAAGTTATACTCCAGTCGATTGTAAAGAACCAATCCAAATGCAATGTGTGGCATTCTTTTTAATGCTTCAGTATCCATTGATGGCCGTTAGTATGCCATTTTTAGTTTCATACTTCTTGAAAGTGCAAATGAAATTGTGATAAAAAAACAACAACATTTAAGCTAATCAATCAAGATTGCTGGAAAAAAAATCCAAAAAAAATCCATGAACGGATAGTAATGAATAATCAAAATTACCATAACATTTTTAAATATATATTCCAAAGCAACAGCAACAACATAAACGAAAAACAAGTACCAGCATACCCACTTCTGGGAGGTTACTAGATATTACTTTATAACTATAGAGTGGACTAATAACTACTAATACGTTTATTATCATAACAGTGGTCTTTCCAATTGAAAGGAAGACATCACTGCTTCACTAGAAAATTTTACACACCGAATTTGCATTCCATTAAAGACAAACTATATTCATTACTGATGTGTCTTATAGTTAACTATTATTATTTTTTAATATATAACGTTGGAATATATCTGTTTTGATATATAGATATATCACAAATACAAACAACCAACCATTACTTATATACGATAGCAACGATATTTTATGAAAGTTTTAATGCCACTCTATTATTAAATATTATTACAAAAATTCTTAGCTACTCTATCTATATATAAAAAAAAGTCCATTATTCTTAATCATTCCTCTGGGATTCAGAGAGTAGATATATAGAAATGTTTTCACCATAATTGATACCGTATTGTTCTTTGATTTCAATATCCTGCGATAACCAATTTTCCATCACAATATCTCGGTTCTTTGGCCAATCAGTAAGAGAATAACCCATGCTGCCTCTTGTAGCAACAAACGCACAGAGATCTAACACAACACCGTGTCCATTCAATAATTGAGTTACAATTAGAGCAGTTATGTTGGCTAATTTATCTTGAACAGTATCTTTACATTTCACCAAACATACTAATAACCCACCCGCTTTGGAAACAATACACGTAATAATAGAGGGATGAGCTAGCCTCACTGTCTTTTCAAGATCAACAACAAAATGTGTTAAACCCAATACTTCAATAGTTTCATTAATTGCACCTAATAAGAATAAAAGATTCAAATTAATTAAATCTCCTTGTGAATCTGGAACAGATACATTTTTAATAAATCCCAAATCACCAGTTCTCAAATATGTTAATCCATCATCAACATCTTTCTTGAATTTACTCTTGAATTGTTCTGTAATAAATGGATCCTTTGATAATTTATTGTTCTCTTCATCACAAATATAATAGTTAAATGCATTACCTTCAGAACAGCACCAAATTTCTCCAAATTCACCATCATAACATTGTAATAATGTCTCTGGGTTTACAACAGATACATCGGTACATACAGGTACTATACCAGAGTCTTGAATCCTAACATATTCACTCTCATCAGTAATTGCTGGATCAACTTCTTTAACGATACCTTCACGTAAGGAAACTGTATCAAGATATAAGTCAACTGGCGGAACATTCAAGTATGATCTTAATGAAATAAGTGAATTGAAATGGTGTTGATATACGTAATTTATTTGAGTGGGACTAACGAAAACATTATTATACCTTTTCAATAAGTTCTCCACTAAGACAGTTTGAGGTCTATTTATAAATGGTATCATCAAATTTTGAACATTTCTTAAGAAATCAGATCTCAAGACAGCTGTCGAAATATTTTTCGACGAAGAAGAAGAAGATGAATGATGTTTCCCATCTTTGGTGTAGGGTAAAGCTCGTATCAAATTGTATGCCTTTTCTAAAATTATTCTGAAAGTTTTCATATCCAAATAAAGGTTCTTGACATTTAGGTTTTGTAATCCGAATAAGAAATCTTTGGGGTCAGTCATAACGTTTGAAATACTGAACAGGTTAGTGGTAGAACCAACATAAATACCTAATAGGCAACTATGAATAAAACCAGGTCCAGTAGTATGGGAACAGAGAGAAAAGATTGGTGCATCAGTCGATAGTTGTAGAGTTTCCTTAAGTATTTTACAATTATTCATTAGAATATGGTGAGTCATTGACACATGTAAATTCCTCGTTACACTATATTCTCTAGATATCCAGATAATACACGGATTGGTGTTTGATTTTGAACCTGATTTATAACCATATTTATCTTTCAAGATCGTTTTGAAAATTCGTATCGTTACACCAGTTTTTTGTTTTACTTTAGAGAAAATTGTTATCTTGGGGATGGAAGGTTTGAATCTTTTATAATACTTGTTGACTGTTGGATTATTCTCTAATAGGTTATGTGTTTTAGCATCAATGAACATTCTTTTCACTTTATAGCTTTTTATAATAGTTTTTAGGAATTCAAACTCTTCTTCAATATTATTTTCATCGAAAATGGGTAATGGTATAATAACGAAGTTACAATACATACAAGCCATTACCATTGCAACATATTCAACAGAATTATCACACATGATAATTACACGATCGCCATTTTTCAAAGGTACTTTAGAACCTACAATTTTTTTCAAAAATGAAGCCACGATTAAATCGAATGCTTTCCAAGAAACCTTTTTATGGATATTATTTTCATTACTGTTTATAGTGGCAAATGAAGAATTACTACCATCAGAAAATGCGAATTCGTTACCATTATTTATAATTCTCCATTCTAAGACTTCCAACACTGTTTTAAAATCTGTTAATTTCTTCAAAGGATTTCTTGGATCTAACGAAGTGTCCCTATAGTCAATCCCAGAAGTTTGCCAAATTGAATTCATTTGGAAATCTGCAATACGAGCTTTATGAATATCTTCCAAACAAGTTCTTCTTAAAGTAGATAATCTTTCAGAAAAGATACTTTCATTAAAATACCCGGAATGTGGTATAAAATCCAAGATAATATTATCGAATTGAAATTTAACAAATCTAGAATCCAATTCACCATTCAAAAACCTTTTCTCAATGGTACTATTTGCCAATTCCAAAGAACAATACCTTCTAGGTAATGTATCCTTGGGCACCACAAGAATACATGTTGGCTGTATCTTATGGAAAATCCAAAGTATTCTATAAATTTGATCAGTTAAATCATTCATACTTTTCTCAAATAAATCCTTTTGTCTTGAAGATGTTACTAATAAAGATGAATCTCCATATGTAGGAGTTAATTTAGCTAGTGAACTTTCCACTACCACGACAAGGAAATGTTCTTCTTTATTATCATTCAATTCGAATGCAGCGACTTCGAAGATTGTATTTACTGTTCTCACCACTGTTTCAGTAATTTGTTGAAGGTAATGAGTTTGTACTTCACGTTTCATTGGTTTTATATTTTCATCTTCTCTTTCTATATCCTTATTAGAATCAGAATCCATATTGATTGTATCTATAGTTGAATTTGATTCATGCTTGGAGGATGAGGTTCTATTCTTCTTAGCTTTATTTAAATCCGAAGTATGAGCCCAATTAGGTAACCTAATTAATTTATTTTGTAAGAACATATCTTCAATCAATGAAAGAACATAAATTTTCCCATTATGAATGAACCCCATCAATTTAGTTCTTAAGAATGATGTATTTGAAGGGCAAACATTCAAGATGGTATCTAATTTTTCCCTCATTACATTAATTTCATCGGGGTTGTTTAATGATGCTGATGAATCGTTTATGAATGAATACATTTTGGAATAATTTAATTTTGCCTTAAATACGAAATCGTTAACTTTATCCATTTGATAAAATTCATCAGTTAAATTTTTAGAAGAGACCCAAATTTCCCCCACGTTCAAATCAGATACTAATGTATTATCATCTGGATTAACTACACATAGCATTGTGCCTGGTATGGGGAAACCAAAAGTTTCAAATTTGGAATAATCCTTAAAGGAACTTGATGAGTTGATCATTGCTGTGATACTTGATTCGACGATATTACTTTTCAATTTCTCCTTATTTACGAATAATTGATCTTGTAATTGTAATTTAGAGTTATGAATGGGGAAATTTTGTAAATTACCCAATTGATCTCTTGTTGATATGAAAATACCACCGAAATCCAATAATGTCAACATGGGAGAATAACATAAAGTTGCATCTAAACAACCTAAATTTTTCAACCATTTATGTACTACCATTTCAGTAACTTCAGTATCTATTGTGTTACATGAGGTCAAGCATGCTTTAATACAACTGAAATCGATTTTCCTTTTCTTTTTGGCGATTGATAATTCTGGGTTTTCCAAATAATTGATTGCGACTTGTTTCAATTGTAATTGATCGTTTAATAATATATCTGCTCTATATGTACTAATTAAAGATTCATATCCACCGGGTGTTTCAATTAATTTAGTATCTACAGATATCAATAAATTCCCCGTGAAAATATTGAAAAGGATACCAAAGATTAATCCTGTGGATCTTGTTGGATCCAGTGTATTTAATACGATAAATCTTTCATTTTGTAAAGTGTATGTACTTGAGGTACGATGAGCAGGTTTCTTGTCGTATGGTCTCATGATGTGGTTTTTCTTCTTCCAATGTAACATGGCTCTTGAATCGATGATTTTGGATAATATTTGGAATTGAGTAATTAAAGTCTTGTGTTTCATGACTACACCAGATAATCTTCCTAGGGGAGTTCTTGTGAATTCAATGTAAGAAATGTTCGGTATATCGTATACTGGAGATGATTTCTTGGCTTTAGAGTATGTACCCAAATCATCTGTCTTTAAGAAGTTGATTTGTTGGAAAAAGTCATTCTTGATTAGTTTTATTTTGGTATTATTTTGGGTGGAATGTAAATTATCTAGTTGTTTGTAACATTCGTTTGAGATTAGGATAAATTTTGAGTTTGTCAATTTGATAATTTCAATGATTTCTCCTAGGGAATAAGTTTCAAAAGAGATTGGTACTGCCACCATACCAGCAATGAAGCAACCTAATATTGCGACTGCAAATTCTATGATTTCATCTTTATTATACCATAAAAGAATCTTGTCCATCTTGTATAATTTATTTTTGGAGTTATTTAATTCATTAGCAACTTTTTCAGCTCTTAGATATAATTTATCCCAAGAGATAAATGTTTCTTTCCCTTTGGAGTTCAATGAAATCATTGCATTTTCATCGTTATTATTTTCGAATCTACCACGTAATATGACTGGTAATGAACCGAAACTTGCCACAGGATTTGTTTTATTATTACTATTTGGAGTGTTTGCATTAGGCATGGATTCATTTTCATTTTCTATAGGTCTTGGCAATAATGGGAACATTGGATCATATATCTTTTTTTTCGATGAACAGGAAGAATCCACTGGATGCGAAGAGTTAGAATGTGACGAAGATAAAGAAGGAGATGTTGTATGAGAGGAAGAGTTAAAGGGTAATGACAATTGGAAAGTGGATGATTTTCTTTTATGTCTCCTACTTGAATTTGAACTCATTGTAGTGACACGATATATTGATTTTTGCATATCTGATATGCTATCTCTTGTATTTATTGGAGGAGAATATATGGCACTCGATAGATCATTCAGACTGTTATTGTTCTGAGTTGCGACAGAGATATTGGTATTTTTAATGTAAAGGCTTTGGTTTCTACCTGGGAGGTAGATGGTATCTTTCTTGTTTTTATTGTTGTTGTTGTTACCATTAGCCGGTGACATTCTCAAAGTAGATGAAGACTTTATTGTACTGTTACGACCATTTTTCGACTGATACTGATACGCAGTTTTCCTTATACCGTATTGCTCTAATATTTGTAATCTTTTAGTTTCATATCCCTTTCTGGTCAAATTTTCCTCTTTATAATCTTGGATCAACTCATTTAATCTATTTTGCAATTCTATTGGTAAGTTTGCCGGTATTGAAAAGTCCATGGTACGATGAAAGGAAGATGTTTATGGTATGTGTATGGACGATATACACATATATATGCCTGGGTATCGTTGAAACCTCTTCTTTGACTCTATTTCACGTATAGTAATGTGTAATCTTTGATGAAACGTGTAAGCTCATCACCATCAACCTGTCTGTTCATTCTAGAAGTGACAATT
>NC_016480.1:1041397-1104325 GCF_000227115.2 Naumovozyma dairenensis CBS 421
GCCATATATGTACGTATGTCAAAGGTCTACAGTTTTTCCTATAATAAGTATATATATATATATAGATATATATAATATGTACCCTCAGGACCTTCTGCGGGTCACTTCCCATTGAGTCCCATGCGGTGTCTGGGTGTCGGAGTACAGGCCTCTTGCGTTGTCAATGAACTATATACGGACGTATGTATGTATGTATGTATGTATGTACTCCATCGTGATGTTTGTTGGTAACCATTAGGATACTGTTTGTATGCTAAGGCATAGCGTACACCTTCTCGTATATCTGCCAAGCAAAGTGTGCTTGTAACACTGGTAACACTTGTAACACAGCTCCAATAAGGTTGCCCATTCTTTCCCTTGTATATCTATATGTTACCTTTATCCTGGACAGTGTACACTGTTTACTTACTTCTGTAGTCCATATGAACCCTCATTATCTACTATCTACAAAGACCGATTAACGTGGAAGCTTATTTATACCCGAACGTAAATCAAAACAACAATAAGTAGCTAACCTAAACAGTAAAGGAACATACAAATAACACACACTCATACGAATTGAATCGTCCCTTTCCAAACAATACAATAGTCAAGGCAGAAAATAAAATCAAAGCTGGAAACTGACTATACCGATACAAACGCAATAGGTAAGGTATTACATAACACACTAGACATATAGTATTATTTCGCGAAATTCTTTCCAGATTACTTAAGCATTAACCATTAACATAAGAATAACAAGACATACTACCACCACCAAGCAGACAAACCAAACAAACAAACCGCTGATGAAATGGGTAACTCAATATCGAAAACTTTAGGGAGACTATTCGGATCCCGTGAAATGAAGATTTTAATGTTAGGCTTAGATAACGCAGGGAAGACCACCATACTTTATAAATTGAAATTAAACAAGATAAAAACTTCCACACCGACAGTGGGGTTCAATGTGGAAACTGTTAAATATAAAAATGTGAAATTTAATATGTGGGATGTAGGTGGTCAAGCAAGATTAAGACCTCTTTGGAGACATTATTTCCCAGCAACTACTGCCCTAATCTTTGTTATAGATTCAAATGATGATGATAGGTTGATTGAAGCTAAAGAGGAACTGTATAGTATTATTAGTGAGAAGGAAATGGAAGATGTGGTATTGTTAGTCTGGGCAAATAAACAGGATTTAAAAAATGCGAAGAAACCGCAAGAAATTTCTGAATTCTTAGAATTGGATAGAAATTTAAAAAATCAACAATGGTGTGTTATTGGAAGTAATGCATTGACTGGACAAGGTTTAGTAGAGGGATTATCATGGATATCAAATAATACCAATAATAAGTAATAACAAACCTGTTCTAAATCCTCTTCTCCTTCTAGCATAATCCTATGCTGCTGTCTACATGAATTGATTCAGCTACTTTCAAATTTGCATACCTATATATATCTTTATTTTCTTTCTTTTCGAATCATAAAAGTTCACAATTGATTGAACGATTATAGTATTGCTATTAATGACTATATTACTATTATACAAGAGGAAGACTTCGTTCTAAATATATTATAATGTTTATTTTGAAACAAGTTCAACGGAACCATCTTCATTACCAAAGTAAACCTTAGCGGCATTATCAATGAATAACCCTGTTTCAATGACACCAACTAATAGTTTAATATCTTTATGTAATTGTTTTGGATCCTCGATGGTTCCAAAATCAGCATCAATAATAAAATTATTATTATCAGTAACAACTGGTCCGGCTTTACCACCTTTACATTCTCTCAATACAGCCTTCTTTGCACCTAATTTATTTTCTAAATCTTTACAAACAGAAACATAAGCAGATGGAACAACTTCAATTGGTACACCTTGAACCCAATTAGTTCCTAGATATTTTGGAGATTTTTTCCTATAATCAGCAACAATAATGAATTTCTTAGCATTGGAACTGACCAATTTTTCTTGGAACAAACAACCTCCACCACCTTTAATCAACTGTAAATTATAATCCACTTCATCAGCACCATCAAATGCAATATCTAATTGAGAATATAATTCCATATTACTCAATTGTAATCCATTATCTAAGATTAATTTTTTTGATTGGAATCCAGTTGGTATACAAATGAATTGAGAAACCTTAGAGGCATATTTTTCATCTTTTAAATATTGTCCTAACCTTTCCGCAACATAAACAACAGTACTACCACTACCTATACCGATTATTTTATGATTTTCAAAATCAATATTCTCATCAATTGCACGGTATGCTGCCTTTCTCTTGGCTTCTTCTAATTGATCTGACAATCTTGGTAATTGTGAAATTTCTGGAACCATAGTCTTCTTAATTTTCTGGTGGATTTTTCTATTCTAACTACGATATACAAAATGAAAAACACAGAGCTATATGTATATCAGCTTCTCTTTAGCTATTTATGTGCCTAAGTGGATGCGGAAGTCTGGTCGCTGTTATAATCTTATATAAAATATTACGTAAAGTGAAAAAATATTATCCCCGCTAGGAAAACAATTGAAAACATTGACTAATATAAGAAAAGGGTTAGTTTATACAGCTAACAATAAACTATTCTGTTTCTTGGGGGGCAGCTCAAGAAGAGTGAGTTGGATTGAATGCCAAAAGGAGATGAGGATCTGTCCCCTTTATATATCTTTAACTTCTAAATAATTTTTTATTCGTTGATGGGAGAAAAAATTGGCGGGGATTGGACAGATTTAAGGTGAGATGCGATGAGATGAGATCAGATGAAATTTGTCCATTTGGCTCACTTCCTCTTGTTTGCTCTTCTTCCTGGTAAATTGAATGGCCCGACAGTGACAAACACAAACGGTAAGTATTTTTTGACCCCGCTTCGGCATTATTTTTTATTTTCCCGTATAATAATATGTGACCGTTCAAAACCCATACCTATGTAATCTCTATTTATTTTTTCTTTGTTTTTGGAAATAAATAGTTGGTAGATTTCACCTTTCCCACCACCTCGGGTCCACCTTCTTCCAAGCGCTCTCACAAAGACTATTACACAGGATGCTCAGCCCAGTAGCGCAGGTTCCGGTCCTTCTAAATCCGATTGCCCGGTACTGGAAAGATCTCCAGTTTCTGTGAAATTTAGTAGTAGGGTTCTGGCTACAGGCGAGACGTTAGCCCAGACGCCTCTAAGTCTTGAAATCTCGAACATCACTAATTGAATATCGACAAAATAGAGACACTCGGTATTGTTCACTGTTTCGTACAGGGCCCTACGCCAGCTTCTCTATGCTAACCGCCCAATACCATACGTAGTAAACAATCTATAATGTCAATTTGTTAGTAATGCGTACGTCTCTCTCTCTATATAGCGACTTTTATTGATTAATGAATCTTGAAATTAAAAGAAGGTTTGGAAAAGATACATTAATTTTAAAGGTGAAAAATAAGAAAAAATCCCATCCGTCATAATGTCTACCAAGATTTTGTCTCAAGCACCAAGTGAACTAGAATTACAAGTTGCTCAAGCTTTCATTGATATGGAAAATGCTTCTCCAGAAATGAAAGCTGAATTGAGACCTTTACAATTCAAATCCGTCAGAGAAGTATGCATATTTTTACTATCCACCTCGTACTGCCCAATATCCTATCGTTATTATCAAAAAATATCTTCACAGTCGCCGTCATTACGAAAAGAATTTAGGATCCAAAAACCTTGATACAACTATGGAATGCTTCAAGAAAATGATATAACCTAATATACAAGAATGGCTACACAGGATACCGAATGTAAAAATAACATTGTTTCTAACGCATGTGATACCAGCCGAATACAAGTACATCTAAAAGGCCACCTCCTAGTATAAATTCGATTTAATGTATAACGTTTTTTCAAAATATCTCATTGTCTCAATACAACAAACGAACGATGTTTTGAAAACAATTAAAGAACAAATAACAATGTCATGAGCTTGAACGATAGGTATAGGCCTTTTTCCTAACGAAATTATTTACTAACAAGAATTAACCCTTCAATGTTTTCATTTTTTTCATTCTTATAGATCGATGTTGCTGGTGGTAAGAAGGCTTTAGCTGTCTTCGTTCCAGTCCCATCTTTGGCTGCCTACCACAAGGTTCAAACCAAATTGACCCGTGAATTGGAAAAGAAATTTCCAGACCGTCATGTAATCTTCTTGGCTGAAAGAAGAATCTTACCAAAGCCAGGTAGAACTTCCAGACAAACTCAAAAGAGACCAAGATCAAGAACTTTGACTTCTGTTCATGACAAAATCTTGGAAGATATGGTTTTCCCAACTGAAATTGTCGGTAAGAGAGTTAGATACTTAGTCGGTGGTAACAAGATCCAAAAGGTTTTGTTGTCTGCTAAGGATGTTCAACAAATCGATTACAAATTGGAATCTTTCCAAGCTGTTTACAACAAATTGACTGGTAAGCAAATTGTTTTCGAAATCCCAACTGAAACTCATTAAATAGACATCTTTTAACCCCGTTTTTCAATCTCTTCTTCTACTTTCTAATCGCACATAGACAAAAGAAAAATTTAATTATTATTTTAACTCTACCATTTTTTAATAATAACATATAATATAACATAATAAATACAATAAAAAATCATAAAACGTTAATACATACGGTGTCTTTCTTTCTTTTTATCATATTGATTAAATACTAGTTCATATAAAATTCTTTTTTTCGAAGACACAAATCTATAAAATCATACTATAATGCCCTCCAACTTTCTGAACTTTATCAATCTATCCATCTACCTATCTGCTCTCTTGACAAAGTTTTCATACCTTGCACTTTTATTCAAAACCGCTGCTCCTCTTGTAGTAAAAGTTATAGGATTTAAATCAGGACCTATACTACTTTTATCATACTTATCATCACCATTAACTTTATCATCCAATTTTGTTATGGGAATCTCAAAATATCTAAAACTACCCACCGTACCTTCATAATTTTCCTCTTTCTCATTAATATCCGTTACTTTCAATTCAGTCACTTTCGCTGGTTCGAAAGAACGTAAATGAACGTCGTCATCTTGTTTCTTATCTGTCACATGGACATGATCCTCCTTTGGTGAAAGTGTCTGCTTCCGTAGTACAAAATAATTAAAGATGAAAACCATCCCACCAAAAAATAACGCATATTTAATCAAAATGAGTACGTTGATTAAGATCTCTCCAATTAATTGTTGTAAAATGGGTAATAATAATGACCCTAATATCGTAATGAAAGTACCCAATACGAATGATGGTACGTCGATTTTTAGTCCTTGAAATGTTATAACTGAATCCATCTTGGGATTATGTATATATATTTCTCCACATTCAGATTTATAATCCTAATGCTATATGTTGATTATGTTCTCTGCATGTATGGTTGGAGTTGGTCTACCTTGCCTCACTTTAATTCGAGATTTTGATTTTTTTATTCAGATCGGGAAATTTCAAGAATTCGAGAGCCCATGAAATATGAAGGTGAAAAGAGGATCAAGAACATGATAAAGAGACAGTGCTAGTTAATTACATAAATAAAAAGAGCAATATATTAGGATGTAAACAGAATACAATATATATTAGTTTAAAGAATAGAAATCTATATATCTTGTAAATAAAATATTTAATTATAGCTTTTTAATTTTTCTCTTTTCTCGTATCATCTACGCTGTCTCATTCTGGCTAATTTTCTTTGTGGGAATGGCGCACTACTCTGTGTATTTGGAGCTCCACTATTAAAAATGGAACTCGGCAGTGCCGTTGTATTACCAGCTACAAAATGTAAATTGGCAGTGGTTGATGGGTTAAAAGTTGATTGTGATTGTGGTTGATTTGTTAATTGGTTCGCAGCATTACCTCCAAATGGATTTTGTTGAGATAAATTTGAATTGAATACCGATGACCCCATCATGTTTGGCCTTGTACCAAATCCAGCATTTTGATTCATGGAGAATCCGGAAGGTTGCATGTTACCAAACATTCCTGATGATGAAGCAGATGCAGAAGATGGCGGTATCTTTGCCCCCGTGGTGGGATTTTGTAAAGGATTTGTGTTACCGAAGACGGAAGAAGATGGTGGTTGTTGGTTAGCTGTTACGCCCCCAAATACTGGTGGTTTATTGCCAAATAAAGAACCACTTGGTTGTTGATTTGTGCTTATGAGAGGATTTGTATTCCCAAATAAGGATGTACCACTTGCGGTGGTTTGCAGAGGATTATTAGATCCAAAGGCTCCTACAGGTGAGGTCGATGGTTTATTTGTAAAAGTGAATGTAGAACCGGCAGTGGATGGAGGTGCTGATGTTTGACCAAATAAGCTAGTTTGACTTCCAGTCGCTGATGCTGTTGGATTTGTCAGACTAATACCAAGCTTCTTTGCATCATTATTCGTAGTGGAAGCAGTAGCACCAAATGAAAAACTTGGTTTAGTCGGTTGTTGTGCTTCCTCTGCTGGTTTACCAAATGCGAATCCCGGCGATGGTGACAAATTTGGAGATGCTGTTGAACTTTTACCTGCCAATGACGGATTTTTGAATGAGAAACTTGGTTTCGATGTGGTTGTTGTGGAAATAAGAGGATTTGTATTTGATTTACTTGAGAATAGCCCTGTTGTTGGGGTTACCGTGGTAGTAGTTGCTTTATTTGCGTCAAGTAATGGATTTGTGGTTTTGTTAAAAGAAAACCCTGTAGTACCCGTGGTTGCTGCACTGGGAGGAACCGTGTTTGCTTCAGTTGGCTTGCTAAAGGAAAAGGACGGCTTTGCTCCCTCTGTCGTACTTTGCTTCCCAAACGAAAAAGTTGGTTTAGCCACAGATGATCCAGTCCCTTCACTAGCGTTATGTGCAGCAGGTTTATTGAAGGAGAAAGTTAATTTTTTGGATGGAGGTCCTTCAGAAATAGATGGGATTGCTTCAGGTTTATTAGCAAGTGTTTCAGTTGGTTTTGATACACCAAATGAAAAAGTTGGTTTTGCTGTTGCAGCTGTTGTTGCTTCTTTAGATTCAGGTGCAGTTGAAGTTGTCCCAAATTTGAATGGAACATTCAGACTAGCATCCTTCTCTTTACTTATAGTTTGGTCCTCTTTATTTTCAGTATGTTCAGTTTGAGCTGCAGTAGTAGTTGTTGATTTAAAACTAAAAAATGGTTTCTCTATTGTAGTAGCGGAGTGTTTGTTAGCAGGAGTAGATCCGAACGAAAATGAAGGCGCATTAGCCGCTGCTGACGTAGAGTCTGTTGTCGTATCCTTTTTAGCTGCCGTTGAACCAAATGAAAAAGCTGGTTTGACTGATGGTGATGTATCATTTGTTGGTAAGCTGCTAAATGTAAAGGAAGGTTTAGCAGCATCTGGCGATTTGGTTGCACCAAAAGAGAAAGATGGCTTGGATTGCTCAGAAGTTGTAACTGCAGCCTTTGGGTCGTTGTCAATCGGTGGTTTAGTACCAAAATTAAAAGTTGGCTTTTTTTGTTGGTCCTCTTTGGCTGTAGTAGCAGATTTCGATGTTCCGAATGAGAAAATAGGTGTCGAATTTTTCTCACTTGTATCTTTTGTCATGTCAATAACAACATCTGGTACAGGACGTTTTTTCCTTTTTGGTTCGTTTTCATTTTCATCTGCATTTTCATCTTCATGAATATTTGTTTTAGTTGCGCCAAATGTAAATGCTTTTTGTGCGGTATCTTTCTGATTGAGCTTGAAGGGTAAGTTGATTGAGGTTCTATCATCACTGGATTTAATAGGTTCTAGCTTAGGTGGTTTTGTTGACTTGTTAAAGTTAAAAGATAAAGATGGTTTTGTTGAAGGTGCATCAGTTATCGATGGTGACTTGAAAGAAAACGGTTTTGTTGCGACTGGTATCTTAGGTTCACTGGTAGTAGATGTAGTAGTGGTAGTGGTAGCAATAGATGGTTTGAGATCAAATGATACTTTCTTGGAAGGTGTGTTTGAATCCTTAAGGAAGTCAAACCCTGATGTAGGTAAAATAATTTTAGCCTTTTCTTGAGATTTGTTTGAAAGAATTTGTTGTTCATTATGTTGTAGTTGTGGTTCTTCAATTGTTTCTTTCTTCTTTTGTTGTAAGGGCAATTCAGAAGTTGTCTCCTTTTCTTTTATTTTCCTTGGACCATTCAATAGAACGTCTTTTTGTATATCTGTAATACTGTTGACGTTGACATCTTTATTGATATTATTTGTGAATGTACGCTTATCATTTTTCCGGTCAGATCCTCGCAAGATAATATTTTCAGATAAGTCCTGAGTCATTTTAGTATCCCTTGAAGGGGATGGTTTATCTTGTGAAACTATGTCACTGGTAGTCGAGAAATCATTTAAATCGTATTCAAAATCTCCAGACCATGTGGTACCTTTAAATTTTTTCTTTTTGCTTGTATTGTTGTGAGAGTTGTTTAAGATTGGATTAATATTATTTAATGATTTCAATTCCAAGGTCAAAGCATGTTTGGTGTCATCATTATCATTACCATTATCATTACGATTAGGATTAGGATTAGCAAATTTAATATTTGAAGGAAGTTTCTTGATTGGTGACGGTGTTTGTGATTTATGGTATAACACTGTATCATTTGCACTGCCATTTTCTGGTATATTTGTTGATTGTGGTCTCGATATAGATCTGGATCTTGATCTTGATCTTGAAGTTGAGATGGACGTTGATCTAGAGTTTGAAGATATGGAGGGCAAAAGACGCAATAATTGTGATTCTTTGCCGATTCTCCATTGTTGCTTTTGTCTTAATAACCGCAATCTTTGTATAGGTAAGATAGGCAATATAGGAGGTCTTGTATTGGAGGAAGAATCAGATTGGTATAAAATCACTGAATCTTGTCCATTTTTATCATTAAGGTGCCATGTGTCTTTCTCTTGAATGTCTGAGATCTTTTTAGATGAAGAATGTATGGATGAACTTGACATAATGCTTGTTTATAATGCGCCTGTAATTGAGGAAACAAGAGACAAAAGGGCTAAAGCCGGTATAAAACTGTCAATAGATAAGTTTTGCTTCTCGTTAACGGTATTATTATATCTTCAATTTGGTATAGTTGTACACTTTTGTTATACTAATTCTTCTTCAAGTACAATCATTCATCTCTTTATTGGTCATATCCGTGCTTAAATTTTTCATTATAAGAAAACATGGAAAATAGAAAATAAGTTGTGTCCAACCCTAAAATATGAATCCCCAGACAGACATAGGGCGGAATAAAAAGGGTTGGTTTATATCACCTAGGGTTGAAAACAACTAAAATTTCTAAATTTTTGCACGGTATTCCCATATGGAATCATAATGGGGTAAGAAACATATTAGAAGCAAAATAGAACTGACAAGAAAACGTTATCGTTACGCGGAGTGTCTCCCACTATCTCTCTCTCTTTCTCTTTCTCTTTCTCTTTTGGTACGAACACGTAAACGAAAATAATAGGAAGACGGACAGATCACTCTGAAGATTTCTCTTCTCTTTATTTATTTATTTATTTATTTATTATCATTGTCGCTTCAGGATGAGAAAGAGCGGAAAAGTAGGTACGTAGGTAACAAAAACACAAATCTTTACCTGTACGTGCTGCCTCTCTGTCTGCTGCGTATTTTGGAAAATTTCAAAAAAGAGATCTCTACGTACGTACTTAATCTTTTACAATAACTAACTTAACTTACGAGAAATTTGTATTAAACCTATTCAATATTTTTTTTTTGAAAAGCTTGCTTTAATTTTTCATCGTATTGAGTTAGAGTTATACCATACAACACAAGCTATCAAGGCAAGCTAGTAACACAATGGTTAAATTCTCTATCCCACCTGGGAGAGAAAATCAATTTAAAAAGATTGGTGTCTTCATCATCGCCATCTTAACAATCTTCATTATTTTCCATGGTGCATCTTCATCAAGTGATAGTTCCGGATCCACAAGACGTTCCATGAAACAAGTTAGTACTTCTGTCAAGGGACAAAATGGATACAAATATGAAAAAGTTTCATATCCAAAATATACTGGTCCAAAAGTGAAAGCTACTTTTGTCACCTTAGCTCGTAATAGTGATTTATATTCTCTCTTAGAATCCATCAAATCTGTCGAAGATAGATTCAATCATAAATTTCAATACGATTGGGTCTTTTTAAATGATGAAGAATTTTCTGATGAATTTAAAAATGTTACCACTGCAATGGTTAGTGGTACCACTAAATATGGTCTCGTTCCTGCTGAACATTGGTCTTTCCCACCTTGGATTGATCAAGAGAGAGCTGCTAAAGTTAGAGATGAAATGCGTGCAAAGAAGATTATTTATGGTGATTCTATTTCATATAGGCATATGTGTAGATTTGAAAGTGGGTTTTTCTATAGACATCCATTAATGGATGATTATGATTGGTATTGGAGAGTGGAACCTGATATTAAATTACATTGTGATATTGATTATGATATCTTCAAATTTATGGCTGATAACGGTAAGAAATATGGGTTTACTATTAGTATTCATGAATATATGGACACTATTCCAACTTTATGGGATACCACAAAGGAATTCATGAAGAGACATCCAGAACATGTTCATAAGAACAATATGATGAATTTTGTTAGTGATGATAATGGTGAATCTTATAATTCATGTCATTTCTGGTCTAATTTTGAAATTGCCTCATTAGATTTTTGGAGAGGCCCTGCTTACACGGAATATTTTGATTATTTGGATAAAGCAGGTGGATTCTTTTATGAAAGATGGGGAGATGCTCCTGTACATTCCATTGCTGCTGCATTATTCTTGGATCGTAATGAAATTCATCATTTTGGTGATTTAGGTTATTTCCATGCACCATTCCATCAATGTCCACTAGATGATTCCATTAGATTAGGTAATAAATGTGATTGTGATCCAAAGGAAGATTTCACATGGAATGGGTTTTCATGTGGTGTCAAATATTATTCCGTTAATCATTTGAAGAAACCTGCTGGATGGCAAGAACATGCTTAGAGAGAATGTTGGACGCATTTTTCTCAAACCTTTTGTTATTTTTCATACATTAAAAGTTTTATAAATGATTTTTCACATACATATATATAAATATATAGATATGATTATGATAGTTTGGTTTAGTGTTTTATACAAGTATGTTACAAATCACATGCAGGAAAGCAACTTTGTATTATGCTTATAAAAATTTTGTGCTTTTCATGATATATTTTCAATTCTTTTATTTATTTATAAGAGTAATTAGTAGAAATGAAGCTTTTTCAAATATTGTATTTTTTAAAGAATGAATGAGTCAATTCTACACCTAAGAAAGTAGCAGCATTAGCTGGGAAGGATCTTAACAAAGCAGGTCCTAACCCAGGGAAAAATCCTTTAATCCCACCTCTTTTCAAATAAATTTCCTTCGTCGCACTCAACATCGATTGAGATCCAGTACCTGATGATGCTTGTAATTTAGTCTTAATAGTATCGATTGGGAAAACTGCCAACCACATGGACATCCCTGCGATACCACCTGCTAAACAAACATTCTTAATACTAATCTTCTCATCATTACCGCTTTGTTTATTTAAATATTTCTTCGAGATTTCATAAGATGCAAAATACAAGGCACTCCCTGGGCCATCCCTAGCCAAAGTAGCTAAAGATCCCTTAAACAAAGATCTTATACCACCACCATTCTTAATGATATCCTTTGCTGCACCAAAGAATGAACCATTCTTTGTAGTTTGTAAAACCACTTTGATTCTTTCAGTAGGGGCAGTAACTAGTGTAGTTGGAATAGCACTAATGAAACCTGCTGTAGCCATTTGACCAATGGATAATTCATTCGAAATAGCATTATTGCTATTAGCATTCTTGTTATAAGTAACTATTTTCTTCCCGATATCGTACCCCCAAAAGGATATAGCGAAAATTGGCGTAACACCAAGTAATGGGGGTATGACACCTTTATAAAATCCTCTAATGGAATTAGTAAAGAATGATCCTTTGGTAGCTAAACGAGCTTCCTTTAGGATCTTAGTAATTGCATCAGTGGTACCTTTAGCTTGATTGCTTTGACATCTTACTTTTATTAGATCGAATGGATGACCTGTTACTACTGCACAAACACCACCTACACCTCCTGCTGCTAATGATTTTAAATTATCACGTATCGGTGATGATAGTGGTGGTAGTTCAGAGGATTCTAGGGTATGTTTCTCTTCGTTAAGTAAAGTTGTGTCTGTTAGTGATGAATCTTGAGACATTTGTCTAATTGTGTTTTTTTTCTTGGTTTCGAGATTTCACTGTAGTATTGTTTTCTCTCAAGATAAAGCAGTGTTGTAGGAGATAAGTTTAAGCTTTCCGATGTGGATGAGTATAGGCACTTGCTTTAGGAGTTCACTTGTCGTTCCTTTTAGTTTACTTAAGCTTAGTTTATATATGATATGTAAGTGATTTAGAAGCCACTGTTCATTATATATATATATATGTATGTATGCATATCGACTGTAATTGGAGATGGGTTGATGATGATGGTGTTTATCTTAGGGCTTCGAGCCATCAAGTGAGTACGTGGATAATAATTGATACATACATGGAATCATGGATATTAATTAGCATGTTTTTTCAGTCAGTCATTCACAAATTGCAGCAAACAAATATGGCACTGCGCGGTACCGGCCTTAATTAGTTGCCAGGACAAATGGAAAGAAATACGCGCCGCCATTCGATTCCTGATGGGGGGTCCATTCAATGTATTTCTGAGGTTACCCTTTTCTTCATTGGTGGCCAACACCCAGACACAGACGTGCAAAACGATCTGGATCCAATCTCCATTTCTGATCCCCTTTTTTTTGATTTTTTTTTGCCTTTTCTATCGCCCAGTAATCTCTCACTGTTTGATTAAGCTTGGCTTGGCTTGGTTTGGCTTATGGTCTTGGCTGAACAAACAAACGACCAAATACACACACATGCGTGCGCGCGGGCGTTCACTTACGTCCCCACTCTTTTGTACTTGGGTAAAGATTTTCTTGATTTTTTCTTTGATTTTGATTTTATTTCCCCTTCAAGCCCTGAGGGCTTCAGTTGCCAAGGGGCGAGGGCAATTATGATGTAACACTAGTCAAAACTTTCCAAAGCAGCGAAAACACGAACTCCTATCCTAATTGTGCCAAACAAAACCCCTTTCTTGCGTAGCACACATACAGTCCTTAACATCTAACCCTGAGTAATCCTACTCACCTACCCTATGAAAATACGTAAAGTGCATATTCTTTCTTGCCTGTGGGCCGAAGTGGGAGGGGCCATGCATTGGCAATATTGTCTGTTATTGCAGGCCACCACATCCCACACACGTACATACCCAGGTGGGACGAAAATTGAGAAACACGGGGCTAAATATTTTGAAACAAGAAGGGGGAACGAGAACGACAAAGACCACTCACTCTCACTCTCTCACCCTGGGGGAGGGAGAACACAGCGCAGTGCAACACAGGGCACCGCGACGTAAACAGACGTCCATTTTGGAGGGGAAAACAAACAAACATCAACAATCTCTAAGCAAAGCGAAAACCTAACGGAATGCAACGGAATGTAACGGAACTTATCGTAACGTAACGTAACAGAACGTAACACCAATAATTTTTTTTGCTTCTTCTTCTTCTTACGTACATACATGGATTTTTTTTTATATAGATTAACAATTGAGTCCAAGGCAAACAACTCATCATCATAACACAGATCAAACCAATTGAACTCGAATCCACTTCAATCTAATCCTATCAAACAGAAATAGCAACGACAAGTGTATCTAATTAGAATTAGTGCAGAACACCATAAACAAAGGCAAAACAAAGGAAATACGGGAGGGAGAAAAATTCATATACCTACACATACACATATAAAGAAAGCAGAATGTCCTTAAACAAATCCAATATTAGAGAATTCAAATTGGTAGTCGTAGGAGGAGGTGGTGTTGGTAAATCTGCCCTAACTATTCAATTAATTCATTCTCATTTCGTCGATGAATATGATCCAACCATTGAAGATTCATACAGGAAACAAGTAGTGATAGATGATAAAGTCACTGTCTTAGACGTGTTAGACACCGCTGGTCAAGAAGAATATTCTGCCATGAGAGAACAATATATGAGAACTGGAGAGGGGTTTGTGTTAGTTTATTCTATCACTTCTAAAAACTCATTTGAAGAATTGATGACTTATTATCAACAAATTCAAAGAGTGAAAGATTCAGATTATATTCCTGTCGTTATTGTGGGGAATAAATCTGATTTAGAAGATGAAAGACAGGTCTCATATCAAGCTGGGGTCAATTTGGCTAAACAAATGAATGCCCCCTTTTTGGAAACATCTGCAAAGCAAGCCATTAACGTTGAAGAAGCATTCTATACTTTGGTTCGTTTGGTGAGAGATAATGGGGGTGAATATAATAAGAATAATGCGGAAGTTGAGAATGCAAAGGAAAATCAACATATTACTGACGAGACTAACAATATCAATAGTAATACAATCATATCACAACAAGGTTTAACAACACAAGGAGAAAATGTTGTAGTAAATGGAACAACTAGTCCAAGCTCCATTGGAACTGCTCCAAATGTAGCCTCGATAGACCAAGATCAATTCTCTAATGAACAAAGACTAAAACAACAAGCACAAGCACAAGCACAACAGAAACAACCGCAACCACAGCAACTGACAAAAGATCAACACAAAGCGGAGGCATCTACAGTAAATGCTACCACTGATAATACTACTAAAGTTCCAGTAAATAAGTCAAACCAAGCCGCTAAACAAGCGAGGACAAAGCAATCTCAACCAGCTCCTGCTAAAGCTGCAACAACAGAGAGTTCTTCTGGTGGTGGATGTTGTGTCATTTGTTAAGAGAAAAAAAAACAGCAATGCCATTACATAGGAATATCATCATTCATTCATTCATTCATTTTCCATTGCCTTTTTTCTTTTCACTCCTCTCCTTTCTTATATACACTTCAACTGAATGCTGATAATATGTAAGGGAGGACAACTCATTATCGATCATCCACCCATCATAAAAACAAAAAATATTGTCACCCTATCCCCCCTACTAATAGACATATCTATATACATATGTATTTATATTTATATTTATATGTTTTTTCTATTTAAATTACCGTATCATACAATAATAATAACACCAATTATATAATCCGGCAACATCTCTTGCTCAAACTATCTATGGACATGTTAACAACAAAAATAGATCCAATTGTACCAGTTAGAGATTGGGAGATGCGGATCCCTTGCAGAAAATTCCAAAAAATCTCATCTCTGAGAAAATTCGCGCAGAGAACACCTTCGCTCAAATAAAGCCTTCGAGAAATTTAATTTCCAATAAATAAAAGATATGGATACGTAACCTGCTTAGCTCAGACACCTATCCGAACAGTGGGCCCTCTGTGGAAGGATTTACATGCATTACATACCTTTACCGTAAATAGAATGGAATAAAATACCTTTTTATACTTTATACTCTTTTTCTTTGTCTTTATCCAGTATTATCTTATATATCTTATGTAAGTAAACTGTATAGATTTAACTATTATACACGCTCACAAAAGTAAGATTCAGCAGAGGAGAAACGACTAGCTCGAGAAAAGGAAAAAAATGATTATATGTCAAGTAAGATCCACACTATTCCCCAGAGATTGGACTGACGATATCAAAACCACAGGTAAAAGTTTCCGTAATTGGGATTCATGTATGAACGACAAACCATGTAAAATCATAGCCATCGTTGGGATTTGTCTCGCTGTAGTAGTGGGACTTTGGTTAATTGGGGCTCTTTTAACTTGTTGTAGACAGGGTGTAAGTGGTATCAGTGAATTTATATGTTGGTGTTGTGCATCTGGTAATAGAAATAGAAATAATAATGTTACCAATGATGGATATGCTAGAAACTCAAGGGTTAATAATATTCCCGTGATGCCTGCTATGGCTGGTCATCATCCTTCTACTGTCATTTATCAACCAGTACAACAACCACAAACTGCTGCAACATATTATAATAATAAGAGAGGAAATGCTAAACAAAATACAAATAGTTATTATGATGAGTTTGGAAGATCTAATAATGATGAAGTATTTGAATTGGAAGAGGATTTCGATCTAGAAAAACAAAAGGAATTATCTAACAAGAGGAAAGCAAGTAGTAAAAGCAAGCCGAAAAGGAATAGTTCTTTCATGAGTCGTTTCACAAGTAGTGGAAATCATAACACTACTCCTACTGCAACTGTTTCTCAGCCATATCCAAAGAATGATTACTATAGTGGAGCAACGGAATCTTCACCTTATACCAATACTGGGAATTTTTATTAATAAAAACTGAAAACTCGGAAACAAAAAAAAGATAAAGTTGTAATTAATATAGTTCGTTAAGATCGGCAAAACCAAAATGGTACTTATAAAAATATGACTCTGTAATAAATAACAACGGTTACCAGGGGAGAAATCCATTGTCCAGAGAAGAAAAAAAGAAGAAATGTAGCATTACGTACGGGCTCTGTACAAATCCATCTCGTGTCCACGTGGATTTATCACTATGTGTATATATATGCATAGTCAATCTATTTACTTTAGATTACATTCTTGAAAAGTTTAATAAACTTTCTAATGTCAAATAATATTATAGTATGTATGAATTTGTTTTTTATTAATGAAGGTGAAAGTGGTTATAAACTCAAAGTACCGCTGATAATAATATTTTTTGAGTTAATCTCTTCAATAAATTTGTAGTTAGTGCAGTGTGCTACTAAATAGTACCGCACTATTAATTATTTTGGACCCACCACCACTTTAATTAATGTTATATATATATGTTTATAGATTTATAATTAAGAGCAAGTTCGAGGATATATTCGGGGTACAGATAGCAACTATTATTTTATCTCGATTCGTTCTGTTGATTTGTGTCGATTCAGTCTGGCGCTGTTTGGCTTTGCTCTCGTCCCGTATTCCTGTCGTTCAATTTAACTCGATTAGAAAGTGGCACTACAATTGACCATAATTATAATTAAGATGTTTTAAAAATGTTGAACCGAAATCCTTTTCTCACCTGTCCACATAGCAATAAATCAATAAAGAATTTTGAAACTACACTATCATTTACTCAGCCAGAAATCGTACAATCAAGAACAAAATGTCTTTCTTTGATTTGGAAGCGCAAAACCAATCTTCAAGGATTCCTACCAATATTGAACAATTACCAACATCAAATGATCATAATAATATACCACGTATAAATGATCTATTGAACACATTAGCAAATCACATAGCCACACTAAAAAGAGAATGTCGAAAAATTGGTAGTAAACGTGATAATAATGAAACAAGGAAAAAAATCGAATATGATTTGATCCCACTTTGTAATGAACTAAGAGATAGAATCGATGATAATCAACCCACATGGCAAAACACATTCCATGAAGGTTCGAAATTATATAATGATTTTAAAATATTGAAAACTGAATTGATATCCGTTGAAAGATCATATGAAACTCAGAAAGTAACGTATCCTTTAAAAGAAATACATGTTGACAGTACATCTACTGGGCAACCTGCCGCTGAATCAAATTATGTTTCATTGCATATTAATGAACAAACGCCATTAGTTTCTTCTAATCAACAACGACAACGACAACAGCAGCAGCTCCTGGAAGAACAAAAGCAACAACAGCGGCAAGTTTCTCAAAATGATGTTGATTTTGAAACTATAATTCAACAGGAAAGATCGGAACAAATAACAAGAATTCATTCAGCAGTACAAGAGGTAAATGCAATATTCCATCAATTAGGTTCATTAGTGAAGGAACAAGGTGAACAAGTTGATACTATTGATGGTAATGTGACTCAATTATCAAGTAATATGCATAAAGCAAATCAACAATTGAAAAAAGCAGATGAACATCAAAGACAAAGGAATAGATGTGGGATGTTGACTTTGATTATCCTCGTGATTGTCGTTTTAATTGTTGTATTGGCAGTATTAAGTTGATCAAATAAAAAATGAATGCATGAATGAATGAATGAATGAATGAATGAATGAATTAATAAATAAATAACTTTTCTTGAGATTGATGGATATAGACACTTTTCCACATATAAATAAAAAAATAAAATATATACGGGCATATACGTATGGTATTCAAGTAGAAAAAGAAAAAAGAATACTTTTGGATGAATGAATGTATGATTATATTTCGTTGATATTCCCACTAGCTTTAACTAATTTTTGTAATACTTTATTTTCTGTTTCTAATTTATGTATTCGATCTTGTAATTTCAATGATAGTTCATTTAAATCGTCAATAGAAGATTTTAATTCATTTTCTCTTAGTTTCCTCTTTTCATGTGGATTAATCTCTTTAATCTTTTTATCTTCATACTCCGTTCTAGGAATTTTAACATCATTTAAGGGAAGTTCTTCTTCTAGCTTTATTGACTTCAATTGTTGTTCACGATCTACTTTTACCGATACTTGTAATTCTTGCGTCGCCTCCACTTTAATCGCCTGTTTACTTTCAGATTTCTTTTTGATATCTAATTCAAAAATGGAAGCTAATGTAGCAGCATCAAATGTGAAGTTAGGATCATCATCTTCTTCCTCTTCCTCTTCATCATCGTCATGATCATCATCATTACTGCTACTGTCACCCTCTAGTTCCTCAAATTTATGGATTTCATTGTATTTACCTAGTGTTTCTTTTGTACTATCAAAACTATTATTACCCTTTGTCCGTATAACATTATTTTGAATTTTTACAGATGGTTTCTTGTTATTTGCATGATTATTATTAGTATTGGTGCCAGACAATAAGTTTAATAATAAACCGATATTATTATTATTCGTATTATTATTCTGAGAATTGTTTGGCGATGAAAAGGCAGTGGTGGAAGATGAAGAGGGGGAGTTAGTGCCATTCAAATGATTTTGCTGTTGCTTTTGATGATATGCCATGATGGCGGAAATAGCATATATTTGATCAGGTTTAAATCCAGCTAATAATAATGAATTGAATGCAGATGGTGGGATTGCTACTTTTGGTAATGTGGAGACTAATGTTGATGTTGAAATTTTGGAATAATCTGGAAGTTCAATGTTACTCAATGTCGAGATAGATCTTGGAATAGATAAAGAAGAAGATGAGAATAAATAGGAGTCTTTACTCGTCACAGTGGATATGGGAGATATCTTAGTTGCTTTTGAGTTGCCTTGTATGTCAGAAATTTGGAAAATGTTCGTATCGTCTGGAGAATTATTCATTGCAGTAATGCTTTCAGAAAAAGATGTATTATTTGGTTTTTGTCTTTTAGAAGAACATCTTGATTTATAGCGGTCATATTGGGATTCTAGAAGGTGATTCCTCTTTTGGGAGAGATAATGTCTATTTGCACCTGTTATTGGTTTACTAGGGCCATCACCTTGTTGAAGATTATTGTGAATGTTATTTGTTGAATCATGAATATTGTCCGATTCAGTATTATTATTATTATTATTATTATTATTATCATTATTATTATTAATTTTCTCTTCATCGGGGAAAATGAATGTATCATTGGCAAAGGCACCTAATTCGAATGCCAATCTTTCATCTTCTAAAAAAGAAAGAGTACTTCCATTGATATTATTCTTAGTAATATTAGATTCCATATGATTTGTGGAGTCGTTATTCATATTATTATCTCCCATCCATTTAGAGACCTGTATACTATTAGTATTTTCCATAGATGGTATAAAGTTATCCAAATAGGCTAATTGTTCTAATAATAAATCTGGTGTTTCATTGAAATCTGGACTAAAATTCAATGAATTAGATATGATATGCTGATCATTGATTATATCTGCATTATTGACAATGTTTTTGGATGTGGTATTATCGGTGGATTTACTATTAGCGTCCTTATCCATATTATTATTGTTAGTGTCCATATCTGTATCTGTTCCGAATAGACTAATGAAGTCAATTGAATAGGGACTGCTGGTATTTCCAGCAGGATTTGTCGGCATATTTGACTTATTGGATGAATATTAAGGATGTTGCGTGAATATTGTTTTTTTCTATTAGTGTTAGATGTGTGCTATAGTACTAGTGTTTCATTCGTTATTTTTTACTGCACCTCGAACAATGTACAATAATTGATTATGATGACAATGAATTTTTTTGAAATATCGCGAATTTGAAACACTATAGCAGCTAGTAAGACAACCAGTTTTGAGCGATTAGCAATTTCTTGAGAATGATTAAGAGGGAACTTTGTTCCTACAGTGTGGTGTGCTCTACGTAATCAATCTATTTTTCAGAGAAGAAGATCGATAAGACTATATACAGTCATTCTTTATTTTTAATGTTATTCGAATTTTATGAGTGACTACTAAGTTCTGATTTTCCAGATTTCATTCATTTGGAAATTTTAGATAAAATTGTACCCGCAATATGTTATACGGATACATATGCCACATATGTATCTTATTTTTATTTTATTCTATTTTTATTTTATTTTACATTTTAAAAGACGCCGTCACATTCCGTCTAGGAAAGGACATTCGTATGCTTCAACTTGGAGCCTCCAAGATGGAAACCGTTTGTAATTTTTTTCGCTTCAAAAAGAAGAAATAAAAACTACTTTTTATTTCTTATTCGTAGGGATATATCTTTGTTTTCGTACGCTTCTTGGTTCAAGAAAGCGTTCTCCACTCTACATACCTATGTATCTAGTTAAGAGGAGAAACTGAAGCCAATTTAAGAGACGTATTGGAAACCTTTGTTGACGAGATGCAGTGTTTTGTTAAGATAATAATACATACACCGGAAAAAATGCCCTGGATTCTCCATGAGTTCGTCTTGGCATTCTGACTCCTCCCAAAAATTATCAAATTGAAATTTTCCACAGCCCGGAGATGGAGAGGGGAGGGGGTGAGCGGAGGCTCGAACGACACATTCGGCAAACAGAAACAAAGTGTTAGTTGAGAAGAGCTACTTATCTAAAAAACATTCCCGATTATTTCCCCTTTCTTGAATCATCCATAACTGCTTATAGTAATAACGTCATCTGAAACAGTCGAGAGCAATCTACTTTCTGGAAGAGCGTAGGGTAGTGCTAAATGTCTCGAGGAAGTTATATTCGTACTCACTTACACGCATACCCACGGAAATATGTAAGATTATGCGAAAAACTACATCAGCTCTTGACAAATCCTATAGGCAACAGTCTTGGTAACAACATTGCTCGATGGGCCCTTATCTAAACAGATCGATGTCAAAACCACAACCATATATAAGGTAGCGGCCTCTATTTTGAACAAAGTGTTTTTATTTCTTGTTACGTATGGTTTAACTTTTTATGGGACGGAGTTCCTATTGACAGAAAAAGTAAACTTAAACTGGGTTGAAAAAAAGGCAACAAAGTGACTCCCTTTAGAGGCTGTCAACCGCAAAGAAAAAAAAAAGGGAAAAATAAAGCTGACATTTTTTCAAAAAACACAGAGAAGAGATATAATTAACTTCAATTATACCGTTTAGTATTAGGCCACCATTTTATTTTCCATTCTAATCGATCCACTTTTGGCAAAAAGTTTAAATTATGCCATTCACCGCAACTACACCAACTTTGAATGATATATTATCTGAAATGGACGATGCTGATGGTAAAATAGCATCTATTAACGTCGCAAGCAATTCCTCTATCCGATATCCATACACTTTGGAAGAATTTTATAAATATTTGATAAATTGTCATTGCAATGAAAACCTTGAATTTCTTCTAGCAACGAAGAAATTCCTAATACCAAAAAGGCAAAGATCATCAGCACCTGCATCCTCAACAGAAGAACGAGAACAACAACGACAGAGTTATATCGAGAAATTCGATTTGAACGCATGGAATGAAGAAGTTTATGACCAATTCATAGATCCGGAATCTCCATTAGAATGTAATTTCCCACAAAATATTAAATCAATGTTTGAAAAATGTTATAGAGATAATAGCATACCCAAGCAATGTCAGATATTAACTGCAAGACAACATGCGGCGACGTTGCTATTGGATCCTTATAGAAAATTCCTTTCTTATGTTAATACATCTCCAATATATAATAATAGTTTTACTAGTAGCGAGCAAGCTATAACAAATATCCATGAAGGCGACTCTCCTGATGATGAACGTAGTTTATATTCTGATGACAGTAGTGGAGACCAGCATGGATCACGCCACCAGCATAACAACAACAACAATCATGATATATGGACATCCTCCTCAGAATTACAAAGATCATCATCCTTGGGGACACCGATAGAATGCGAGAAGAAGAAAAGAGGAATTAGAGAAATACGTTCCAAAAATATTGGAGTAAATTTAAGGAAAAGTAAGACTTATGAACCTCAACCATCGTCACCCTCGAGAAATAAGTTTTTGGACTCAAGTAAACGATTTTTTAGTAAGATGAAATTTAAAAGTAAGAGAAACGCTCAATAAAAACAAAGGGCTCTCTAAGTCTGGATGTGTCGCTTTCTGCATATCACTCCAGAATAGAAGATCCTTGGATCGTTCATGATTTTAACTCATATACATACGAAAAATTACTTCTTTTTATTTATTCATTTATTTATTTGATTAATTTTCCTAGTTGCATTCGTAATAAAATAAAAGTTTTAAAACAAAGGAGAAAAACTTCCCTATTTTAAGATCTTAGAAAATATATAAGATTTTAACAAGAACGAAGGGATTCTAATCAGTTGGCACAACTAATTTTTTTTTACTTTTCTTGCAACCTAAGTCTCTATCAGACTGCTAGTCAATAGATTTACAATGCCAATCATACTGAAATTCCAAACATCATTAATGCACAAACATATATATACGTGTCTAGGTGAGAGCAACCCTCCGCGGTTATAATCCCTAAATTTTTTAAGAAGGACTCATTCATCCACCCATCCATCAGTCAGCCGCTAACGCTACATGTTCTGAGTAGAGCAGGACAGGGCGAGTCCATAGTGGGTCCGGTAACGGTCATCAATTTTTTTTTTCATAACTCATACCGGGCATTAACAGAAAGAAAACAACCGTACAAATATGACACATTCAACAGAATAGAGTGGTACTGAAAGTGTAAGATTACTCATAGTTTGCTATTTGCAAGATGGAGTGACCTATTACCGTCTAGTTTATTATATATATATATATATACATATTCCTCACTTGACTGTATCCTTAGTGCTATTTACTCCAATATTTCCAGCCTGTTTTCCTTCCCCAGTTCCCGCTCAGTAGAATAACTAACCCGTACATTCCATACAAAAAAGTATAGTATTTCTGCTCATCTTTGGTAATCATTCCTTTTTTTAGTCATAGTCGAGAAAAAGAAAAATAGTCATATATTATAATAAATTTTAATATAGCCCACTCTATCACGTCTCCGGAATTAATACAAGCAAACAGAGCGAAACATTACTTTGAATCAAATATAAAGCAAGGCCAATTCCAACAAGTCAAGTCCTCCTACGACAATGGTAAAACAGTCTTTTATCACATTTGCTGAACAAGCAAGTAGAGCATCCAGATCTATAAAACCGGTGCAACTATCCTACAGAAATATGCTAAAGGATCCATCTTCCAAATATAGACCCTTCCCAGCTCCAAAACTACCTCAAAGGAAATGGCCAAACAACTCCATTACAAAGGCTCCTCGTTGGTTATCAACAGATTTAAGAGATGGGAACCAATCACTACCTGATCCAATGTCAGTGGACCAAAAAAAGGAATATTTCCATAAACTAGTCGACATAGGTTTCAAAGAAATCGAAGTGTCATTCCCATCCGCATCTCAAACTGATTTCGATTTCACAAGATACGCTGTAGAAAACGCACCAGATGATGTCAACATCCAATGTCTAGTCCAATCTCGTGAACATCTAATTAAAAGAACAGTAGAAGCACTAACAGGTGCTAAAAGGGCTACCATTCACACTTACCTTGCTACAAGTGATATGTTCCGTGATATAGTCTTCAATATGTCTCAAGAAGAAGCAGTAGCAAAAGCTGTAGAAGCTACAAAACTAGTCCGGAAATTGACCAAAGATGATCCTTCACAACAAGCCACTAATTGGACTTACCAATTCTCACCAGAATGTTTCAGTGATACCCCAGTCGAATTCGCAGTAGAGATTTGTGAAGCTGTCAAAGCCGCTTGGGAACCAACAGTTGAAAATCCAATCATTTTCAACTTGCCCGCTACCGTGGAAGTGGCAACCCCAAACGTTTACGCTGATCAAATTGAATATTTCGCTACTCATATTACTGAACGTGAAAAAGTTTGTATCTCTACTCATGCGCATAATGATCGTGGTTGTGGTGTAGCTGCCTCTGAATTGGGTATGCTTGCTGGTGCTGATCGTGTCGAAGGATGTCTTTTCGGTAATGGTGAACGTACTGGTAACGTTGACTTGGTCACGGTCGCTTTAAACATGTATACTCAAGGTGTTTCACCAAAGCTAGATTTCTCAGATATAGAATCCGTTTTAGAAGTTGTAGAACGTTGTAATAAGATTCCTGTCTCTCCAAGAGCACCTTACGGTGGTGATTTGGTCGTTTGTGCATTCTCTGGATCTCATCAAGATGCTATTAAGAAGGGGTTCGCTTTGCAAGAAAAGAGACGTGCTAAGGGTGATACTCAATGGAGAATCCCATATTTACCATTGGATCCAAAGGATATCGGTCGTGATTATGAAGCTGTTATTAGAGTTAACTCACAATCTGGTAAAGGTGGTGCCGCTTGGATTATCTTGAGATCTCTAGGTTTGGATGTTCCAAGAAATATGCAAATACAATTCTCTACTACTGTACAAGATACAGCTGATTCATTAGGTAGAGAATTGAAATCTGATGAAATCACTAAATTGTTTAAGGAAACTTATAACTACAACAATGAAGAATACAAATACGTTTCTCTTGTCGATTATAATGTCGAAAAAGTTGATTCTGAATTGAGAACTTTGACTGGTCAAGTGGAAATCAATGGTCAAATAGTTGATATTAAGGGTAACGGTAACGGTCCAATTTCTTCTTTGGTCGATGCCTTGTCTAACTTGTTGAATGTGAAATTAGCTGTCGAAAACTATACAGAACATTCCTTAGGATCAGGGTCTGCCACTCAAGCGGCTTCCTACGTTCAATTGCGTTACAGAAATGATACCGATAATGAATTGACTTACAAATGGGGTATTGGTGTGTCTGAAGATGTGGGTGATTCTTCTGTTAGAGCTATCTTCTCAACGGTTAACAATATAATCAACTCTGGAGATATCTCCGTTCCTAATGTTGAGAACAAAAAGTCTGCTGCTTCTAATTAAGAGATAAAAAGAAAAAAGACTCCTTATATATTAATTAATCTTACTTAAATATACAAATATCCCCAATTATCTTATTTATTTAGAGTAAATATAATACTATACTTTAATTACTCTCTTCTGTCCTCTTTTTTAGTTGAAGAATTGGTTGCAGCCACGATGTTGTTCCATAAAAATGTACCTTATTTCTAGTAAAGACGTGGGTAGATTTTAATGTTAGAATCATTTTAAATATGAGTCGGCCGAAGGTTCAAAAAAAGTTAAAGCTATTACTGTATAGCGTTTACAAACAAGTTGGCCGAATCTAAAATAGTATCCAAATATTCAAATATTCTATGAAACGGGAAGGCCAACACTGTTGACTGAGATATCTGAAAATTTTCTTCTTCATTATCAAGATCTCATATTATTCTTCAAAAATAATATACGGGCCTATTCTCCACTTTCTTTTCATAACCTGTAACGCCTCGTTATCAACAAAGAAGAATTTGACATAATATTATACCTCTATAAAATTGGTCATATAAACTCCTATTAATGAATATTCTCCTATCGACCAAACCAGAGAGAAGGATTGCAATCGTTTCCAGCTCTTATGCTTTAGTCTTAAAATCTGTCAGCGAAGATCCTACCAAGAAACCACTATGCGCCATTGAATTAGTCCCCAAAGAAGATTTAAAAAATCAAGGTTTCCAAAAACTTACTACAAACGAAGTGTTCGGTTTCATTGGTTTAATTGAAATTAACGGTTGCCTATTTGTTGGTACTATTACTGGAAAATCAAGAGTAGCACAACCAATCCCCGGTGAAACTGTCAATAAAATATTCGCAGTGGATTTTTTCTGTTTGAATAATAATACGTGGGATTTCTTTGAAATTGATTCTTCTGGCTATCCAATCTTACCAGAAACAGAATCTCAAGAATTTCAAGAAGCATTACCTAAGCATCCATGTTTTGAACTTCGGAAATTACTCTCAAATGGTTCATTTTATTTTAGTTCTAATTTTGACTTGACTTCCACGTTACAAAATCGTGGGTTTAATGAACATTCTTTAAGTGTAGATAATTTTGAAGATGAATATATGTGGAATTCGTTTCTCATGCAAGAAATTATTACATATAGAGATAGACTTGATGCTACAGCAAAACAAGTCTTAGACGATGAGGGATTCCTAACTACAGTTATTAGAGGATTTGCTGAAACTTTCATCACTTTTGTAAAGAAATTGAAAGTTGCAATTACCACCATATCTAAACAGAGTTGGAAAAGAGCTGGGACAAGATTCAACGCTCGTGGTGTTGATGATGAAGCTAATGTGGCAAATTTCGTTGAGACTGAATTTATCATGTATTCTAATCATTATTGTTATTCTTTCACACAAATTAGAGGAAGTATCCCGGTCTTCTGGGAACAAGATACATCATTAATTAATCCAAAAGTTCAAATAACAAGGTCTATGGAAGCTACACAACCGATATTTGATAAACATTTCTTGAAATCAATCGAAAAATATGGACCAGTCCATATCGTTAACTTATTATCGACAAAATCATCAGAAATTGAATTATCACAACGCTATAAAGATCATATTACAAATTCAAAAAAATTACGTATGGATGATAATGTCTTTTGGACTGGGTTTGATTTCCATAAAGAGACCGCGCAGGAAGGGTTTTCTGCTGTTAAACGTATCATACCATTGATCTCCGAATCATTACTGACTGAAGGTTATTTTTCATATGATGTGAAGGAGAAGAAAGTACTCTCTGAACAACATGGTATTTTTAGAACAAATTGTTTAGATTGTTTAGATAGAACAAATCTAGTTCAACAAACCATATCATTTTTTGCTTTCAGAACCTTCTTGGAAGATTTCAATTTAATTACCACAAATACTTATATCGATGACGATGATTTCGTAAATAAACATAATACACTTTGGGCTGATCATGGTGACCAAATCTCACAAATATACACTGGTACCAATGCTTTAAAATCTTCCTTTTCTAGGAAAGGGAAAATGTCTCTTGCAGGGGCACTATCAGATGCAACTAAATCAGTTAGTCGAATGTACATTAATAACTTTATGGATAAGGGAAAGCAGCAAAATATTGATACTTTGCTTGGTCGTCTACCACATCAAAATGCAGTTCAATTATATGATCCAATTAGTGATTATGTTTTTTCAAAATTGGAAGATCTTTCAGAGAAGTTTACATCATACTCAACAATTAATCTTTTAGTGGGTACATTTAATGTAAACGGTGCAACTGAGAAAGCTGATCTTACAAAATGGCTGTTTCCAATAGGTGATAAATTTAAGCCAGATATTATTGTCTTAGGGCTACAAGAAGTTATTGAGTTGACTGCAGGTTCAATATTAAATGCAGATTATACTAAAGGTTCCTTTTGGGAAACTATGGTAACAGAATGCTTGAACAAGTTTAATGAGAAATATTTATTATTGAGAGTCGAACAAATGACGTCATTAGTTATTTTGTTTTTTGTCAAAGCTGATAAATCGAACAACATCAAACAAGTAGAAGGTGCCACAAAAAAAACTGGATTTGGTGGGATGACAGGGAATAAAGGTGCGGTTGCAATTAGATTCGAATATGGTAATACATCATTTTGTTTCGTTAATACACATTTGGCAGCTGGGGTTAACAACGTCGATGAACGTCGTACTGATTATGAGAATATTGAGAAAGGAATTACTTTTACAAGATCAAAGAGAATAGCACATCATGATTCTATTTTCTGGTTAGGTGACATGAACTACAGAATCAATTTGTCGAATGAAGAAGTGAGACGAGAAATATTGCAGAAGTCTGAAGGATATATTGACCGCTTATTAAGATTTGATCAATTAAGCCAAGAAATTGCGGCAGGTAATGTATTTCCCGGCTTTAAAGAACCAACTTTAAAATTCCCACCTACTTATAAATATGACCATGGGACAAATATTTACGACTCTTCAGAGAAGGCAAGAACTCCATCATGGACTGATAGAATTGTTTATAAAGGTGAAAACTTACATCCATTAGCCTATTCAGATGCACAACTATTGATAAGTGATCATAAACCTGTATTTAGTGCTTACAGAGCAAAAGTGATATCTACAAACGAAGAAGCTAAATTACAATTAACAAAACAACTTTATATTGACTATAAGAAGATGCATCCGGATGAAACTACAAACTTAAGCTCTCAATTAATCAACTTGGGTCTCGAAGATAAAGAGTTAACTGGGAGAAGGTTATCAAACAAATCTAAAGATATTAGTTTAATAGATTTCGCCAACGATAGTTCTGAATCAAGCACTCCTATCTCTACATTATCCTCTAAACCTTCATCCTTAAGCATCAGCAACATAATTGAAAATCCCACGGAACCTCAAATGCAAAGGAAGAAGCCTATACTTCGTCCACCACCTCCTCCAGCAGCAAAACCACTTCCTTCACGTAGCGTCACTGCATCACCATCTCAATCAAATTCTGAAATACCAGAAACGAAATCTGCTCATATAGGAGTAACAGCGGCTCAGACCAATATGAAGACATCAAGTGAAACTGAGCTTGTTAGGAAGAAACCACCACCAGGGTTTAGTGATTTTGTACTAACGCCTAAAAATAGTAGTGGAAAAGGGTCTCCTCTTACTTCCAGTTCGGCTGTGAATCTGGTGGCTTCTAAGCCCAAAGATGAAGAAACAAGTACAGTTGATGAAAAACATGAAGAAGCTACTGAAGAGAAGAAAGAGCCATCATCTGTCTTAGCAGACAAAACCTTGGATACATGGCAACCTTTGACTCCAAAATAGGAATTGTTCGTCTAATTCAACAACTGGCTCGCATTATTTTCATTTTGAAGTGTCAAATATGAAATCATTCCATCCCTGTCCAACAGTGTAACATAACGAATAGATTTTTTTTCTATATAGTTTAATGATTAATGAGCTTTAAATACCATTATTAAAAAAAATATAGATATGTTAGAAGTATTGAAAGATATGTTATATACTTGCTTTAGTAGAAAAGTGTATACACTTAACACGCACAGAAGTTTCAGTTTCCCAAATAAAAGGACTTCAGTGCTACGTCTCTTTTATGGTATTTGTTAATTCGTCCCTCAACTTCTTTATTTCTTCGTCAATTTTCGTCATACCTATATCTATTCTATCAATTTCTTCTTGTTCCAATTGCCTTGAAAAAACTTGGTTCTCTGTTATATTTGCCGGAAGTAAATTACCTGGTTTAGTCATCAAGGTCTTGAAAAATTCTTCATTAGGTTCATTAAATACAATCTCATCATAAAATGTTGATCTGATTTCTCCATTTTCGGTAACCGTAATATTCCTTGCAGGATTCTGTTGTCCTTCTGGACCTGGAATAACATAAGGATGTAATCTCAAACGATGATAAAAGCTCAGCATTTTTTCATTTGCTTCATCTACAAAATATATCTTGATGTTGATGTCAAACTCACCCCAACCTGTTTCAGTCAATTCGAAAGGTGGTGTCTCCACTACCCTTGTTGGGTTGGGGTATGTCTCATGTAGTTTAAAGACTACTTTCTTTATAAAATATGTTATATCTTCATTTTGAGGACCTCGAACGAATATTGTCCATAAATGGGTATGTTCTGCAGGTGCATTTTCTGGCCTCACTTCGCCTAGTTTCTTCGCAGTATTACCATATATTATCGGCCTCCTTACTGAGAGCGTCTTAATTCTTTTACTAACTGGTGGTGCCATCTAATAATATGTGATTTATATCTTATTCTGTATGTTTTTGTTATTGAATTTTCAAATATTGATGTCTTTGTTCAACTTTTTATCAACTTCTTTTTTATATACCGGTAGTTAAAACGCTAAAGCACTTTTCATGACTCTTAACTAAAAATAATGGGAAAGAAAAAACATCGTTCAAGAATACTACAAAAATTCCACTGATAGACTAAGCTCATATCTAGTTTCAGAAATGGCAATTAAGACTATCTATATTGCAAGACATGGTTATAGATCCAATTGGCTTCCACATGGCCCTTATCCACCACCTCCCACTGGTATTGATTCTGATGTTCCGTTAGCTGAGCATGGTCTTCAGCAGGCAAGAGAATTGGCGCATTATTTATTATCGATCGAGAATCAACCGGAATTATTATTTACGTCACCATTTTACCGATGTGTACAAACTAGTGAACCTATCATGAATCTTTTAGAAATACCAATGTATGTAGATAATGGGATTGGTGAATGGTATATGCCAACTAGACCAATAATTCCAACACCTGCTAATTATGAGACATTAAATCATTTTTTCCCCGGTAAGATCCAGGAAGGTTGGGAAGCAAGTATTATTCCAAGTGATAAAGGTGAAACAGAAGATGATATTTTTATAAGATGTAAGAAATTTTGGCCAATTTTCATTGATGCAGTCGAGAAAAAATTCCCTAATGTTGAGACTATTTTATTGGTAACGCACGCAGCTACGAAAATCGCTCTAGGGTTAAATTTATTGAAATTAGATAGCTGCAGAGATCCAATTGATTCTGAAGGAAATTTAATCAGATCTGGTAGCTGTTCTCTTGATAAATACGAAGTCAAGGATGTTTCTAAAGATGAAAATGGAGAGCCCATTGAGGATATTCCATTCCAAAAGAGGAAATGGACCTTAACTATGAACGGTAACACTGAATTTTTAAGGAATGGTGAAGAGATGAATTGGAATTTCCAAAAAAATGTGGAAGCAGGCTCTGATGCAGACATAAAAGCGCGTTTGAACAAAGATAAAGAATCAACAGGTACAGCTAATGTTGTTGCAGCAACCAAGGATGATGATCAGATGGAAACTGTTTACGTTAGTTTAGATCTTCCAAATAAAAACTATAGGAAGAAATCAGAAATACCGAAGGATGCTATCTTCCAATATTCAGGTTTAGAACAAAAGCATCCATTGATTAAAATTGGTTCGAATGTGTATGAAGGAACTTGGAAAAACTTAATGGCACTGAATTGGCCTTTCCGAATGCCGCTAGTGTTCATAAGAAAACTTCTACGAACAATGCTGACGGTTCAGTTACATTAGAATCCAGTGCGTCAGAAACAGCCAAAGAACAGACTCAAGAGTCCTCTGAGGAGATTCCAAATACAGATGCTGATAGAGAGGAGAAACATGCTGAGAAGATTTATAGAATTACCGATAGGCTCTCATTAACGAACGTATACCCTATGTAATATATTTATACGACATATAGTTTAATTTGATACATCATAGAAATATTAACTTGAACTCTACTGATATCTTTACTGATATTTATGTTAATTTAGAATCAAAAAACTGTTTTACTGATTGCAGTTTTTCTGGCGTTCCTTTCCTAATTTAGGCATCAATTGCTTTTGTGTTCTCTTGGTAGGCTCGCATATTTAATACGAGCCGCGTCTACTTAACGTTAGTTGATATCTTCAAGCTTGAATTTACAAGTAGCTTTAATAATAAGGAAAAGTGAAATCGTAACTCATCAACAATATCACAGCTTGAAGGAGCTCACACAACACCAATTTACAATGCTTTCCTACTATCCAGGGTTGTCAGCAGAAAGGTTCAATAAAAAGTTCCAGATGATTCTAGGAAGCTCATCACCAAGAAGATATGAAATACTGCACGATGAGATGGACTTCAGGGATATTGAAGTAAGGAAACCAAACTTTCCTGAAAAGCTTGATAAATCCAAGTATATTAATAGGCCACTCGAATATGTAAAGGATACTGCGGGCTTTAAGGCAGAGGAAATGATGGAGTATCTTGAGAAAGAAGAGCAAAAACCGCCGAAAAAGGGCTTACCTAATAAAATTGAGAAAGTCGATGAAATTAATAAAGTTAAAGTTGTTATTTGTGCAGATACAATTGTTATTGACCCAAACAATAAGATTTATGAGAAACCAATAACAGAATCTGCTCAATTAGAGATGCTAGAGACCTTTTGTTATAAATTTGATAAACCTATAAGAGTAGCTACAGCTGTAAACATTATTATATGGGAGAATTCTGAGAAAAATATGAATAGTGCATTCTGTAAAGTAACAGAGCTTCATTTTGATAAAAATATCCCAAAAACCCTTATTGAGGAGTATGTGAGGTCAGGAGCAGGTTTACAAGCTGCAGGGGGATTTAATATACAAGATTTAAATGGAACAATAATAAAAAAAGTGCAAAGGGATGATGATTATTATAATGTTATGGGTTTACCAATACTCCCTACATATGAAAAAATATTTGTCTTAATAAAACTCTTTTTCCAAATGTATCCAATCGCGCAAGATTGCAAACAAGAAGATGACGAACGTTATTGACAGAGTATACTATGCTATTATTAGTTTCATATATTTTTTTACTTGCAAAGGTCTATATGATTTCTATATTATTGACTTGGCTGAAATATTAAACTTCAAAGATATATAGAAGTACTCGAGGTATAGTTCTCGTTTTCGGAAAACATTTCGTCCTTACAAGTATTTCTGCTATTTTTCACATCTGTACCTCCGAATGAATAGTATGAATTAATATAAAATACACAATTAGGTGGATAATAGCGTATGTGTTACATAGAAGTCATTGCTATTTATTTGAATGTAAATAGTGAAAAATCCTTTATTTTGTGACGTCTAAATTTGGCGACCAAAATTAAAAACAAAACTGTAAATACGTAAATGTTTACGCGATTGGAAAATTCAATATTGCAAAACAATGAATCGTGAAATCATAATAGGCTTCTATTTCAGAAAAGTCAAATTCTTACAAGAAGATCAAAAGCTCACGGAGATCAAACCTTTCAGTTACTATTTCCATATTTTTGGTCTTAGTTTATCGAGTCCTATCGCTATGAACTTCTCGAGTTTATTCAAATCGTTCTCCAATTTCCAATTCCCATATACTATCGAAGATAGACCTATACATGAAACACCGTTGTGGCAGGTATTCCATGGGACGAGAAAATCTGATTCTCTACCAGTCACTATCTTTAAAGGAAATAGGACACATGAAAATGAAAAATTAATTTTGAATGCAGTTCATAAATCAAAAGTTTTGAAGATCCCTGGTCTATGTAACGTTTTGGAAACTTTTGATTCAGATCCGCAATCGACTTTCATTATAACTGAACATGTTATCCCTTTCCCATGGGATAAACTCTCAGATTTGAACCAAAATAAACAATCTATCCAATTAGGTATTTCTCAAATTTTGAATACTATGAAAATTTTAAACACTTTTGTATTGGGGACTTTAACCATGTCTAATATTTATTTGAATACTAAAGGTGAATGGTTAATATTTGGGTTAGAACTTTGTGTTAAGAAAAGTGAATTCGATGCAAATAAATTTATTAGCTCCTTGGAATTGTATACTCTAATGGCAAAAGATGGTAGAATGCCATCTCATAGGGGAAAAATGATTGATATTGACTCAACATTGGTATCTAAATTAATAGAGAATGTTTTAGGAGATTCCCAACCAAGAGACTGGCAACCATTAACGACATCTCTTTCCAAGGGTCAGATAACGATTACTGAATTTGTAGAAAAGTTGCATGATACTCAATCGTGGTTTGCTAACCCATTAATTTCATTATATGAAGAATTTAAAGAGTTTCATATTAAAGATCCAGAAGGTAAATTGGTGGTTATGACAGATGTTGAAAATCTTTTCTTGGATTCCAAGGATTCCTTTACAAACTTGGTTCCTGGATTTCTGGAAAATTTGATTATTCCTGAATTATCTAATATGATTGGATTATTAATGGCCCCGGCTACTAATTCACCATTTTCTTCACCAATTGCAACCAATAAGTTAATCTCTTTTATTGCCATTTTACTAAGTTTGTCATTTGAGAACAAAATCTTTAATAATAACTTTAATGAAATTATCTTTTTGAGTTTCAAATTACAAGATAGACAAATCAGATTTTTATTATTAGTTTATTTCCCAAAGCTAATGAATTTGATTTCTGACTCAGACGCTTCCAATAAGATATATCCACATTTCATACAGGGTTTAACAGATTCAGATTCTCTACTACGTTTACAAACTTTAAAATCCATTCCATTACTTACACCCAAATTGACAGAAAGACAATTAAATAATGAATTATTAAGATATTTAGCTAAGACGCAAGTTGATCAAGATATAGAAATTAGAACGTGGACCATCGTAATCCTAACTAAGATTGCTTCAAGTTTGGCTCGTTCCACAAGGTCAAACATATTAGCCACTGCTTTCACAAAATCATTAAAGGATCCTGATATCAAGCCAAGATTAGCTTCATTATATGGATTAGCTAAATCCATTGATTTGTTTGAAGTGAATACCATTGCTAATAAGATCTTGACAGTTATTGCACCTGGGTTATTAGATAAGGAGCCCTTAGTTCGATTTAAAGCCAAGAATTTATTCGAAAAATATTTAAATAAGTTAGAAAATGAGGCAAAATTATTACAAGACGAGAATTTACAAGTCGATAAATCCAAAGACATTGACTTTGATAAGTATGAATCTGGTATAAATGTATCTGATTCTGACCATGTTAATGATGAGATGATTACACAATTTATGAATACTTTAAGAATCCATTCATTGGAGACTAATAAGGATCTTTTACGTGAAATCTCACATAATCAACAACGTAGAACTGAATCAGCTACTACTATTAATAATAATAGCAATGATATGAATGACGCGTTTGATTTTGACAACGAAGATGATGATAATGGATGGAATGATTTCAATGATGAAACTGATAGTACGGACGATTTAACTAATTCTCAATTTTTTAATAAACCAGTAAAGATTACAAAGTCGTGGAATGATGAATTGAATGCTGACTCAAAGCCTTTTGTCAAGGAGACACCAATGAGGCTACATATAAAAAGGCAACCAAAGAAAACTAATATTCTAAACGTCAAGACTACAAAGCCTAAATCTGGCCCTATATCGCACAACGCTAAGGGAAATGTACATATGCCGATGGACAAAAGGAACGGAAAGACAAGTAGGTGGGAAGGACACAGTGCAAAGATGACGATGGGATGGGATAGTGGATGAGGATAGAAGATCGCAGTCGTGCGGGTCGGGGCCGGCCGAGTGGACGTTGGGTAGAATAGGAGACGTAATCTANATATATATATATATATATATATATATATCTTTTATACTACCTATAATCCCATAATGATTCTATAGACTAAACGTCAAAGTAAAGGTCATCTAACATTATATCACGCTGGCTAGCATATACCATTTTAAAACATTGTCAGTGTGACACATTTCCCTTTTATTGATCAACGAAATGGGTCAAGGTGACACTTCGGTGAATGGCTAATATCCGTAACGTCACATACGGGTATGGATAAGGGGCATCCCTTTTCTGTTTTCCTATTCCAACGAAGGGAGAAACGGCGCTACGAGATCCCAAAACCATATCCCTGGGAGGACCCAGACACCACACCCAAATTAAGACAAAATGGTAATAACTATGGTTTTTGAATCTTACGTAGGTTTCTTTATATCCGTGAAGTGAGAGAATAAGTCTGATCACAAGCGTTCTGTTCAGTTCAGCTGAGCAAAGGAACCTCTGGATTAGTCTTCTATTGCATCTGATCAATCACAACCATAAAATAACAATTAGAATAAACACTGTGTCACTACATTTGACAGCAACGTTCCTTTTGATAAATCAAGGTCCCGAAGAGTACAAGAAACCATTTTTGGCTTGTATCATATTCATCGCTAAGCATAGATAGCTTATTATAGTAAACTGGCGTCTATATTTTAATCTATTCATGGCTATCCATCTATTACGATATTCAATAAGGGCAACTAATGAATGATCAAGAAGAATACACTCTAGCTTCGAAGTCATCACACGTTAATGATAAAAATAAGGGAACTAGCGGGCAACTTGAAAGAGATCCACAAGATACTCTTCGAAAAAATCAGCATGAGATGAATGAAGAGATGAATCACCACACAAATAAGGATACAACGATAGGAATGGGGAATGACCAGCAGATACTTCCCCAGTATCAAAGACAACCTTCACAATCACAACCGCAACCGCAGCAAAGAAATGATTCTATATCGTTGTTTGCAAACTTTAATCAAAATCCGCGGCTTTCAACAGATTCATCCATCAATTCTTACCTTAATATATCTGACAATAATAATATTCCTCCAAATACTGCAAATATAAATGGTTCTGTAAGTTATGGATCCAAACGACCAACGTTACCCAGATTATCTGATTTCTCAGCACAGACACAACAGCAACAAAATCCCATACCAGACCTTTCACAAATCGGTAGAGGATTTTCCATAGTAAATAATATATGGAATCAACAGCCTCAACCTCCCATGTCTATTCGAAGGCAAACAAACGACTCAAACGATCTTTTTAATATTCCTAAGTTCAAAACACCTTCTTTCTCATCTTCATCAACAGCACCTGGAGTGCCATCATACCAAGATTACTTTTCATCTTCAGCATCTAAAAACCCTTCTGAGAAATCATTGCCTCCATCAAAGAGAAATTCATTCTTCTTAAATACAACTGATATCCCTGATTTCGAATTCTTTAATCCAGCTAATATTCCATTACCAAATTATCAAGGTCTTCCATATCCTCCACCTCCGCAACAACAACAACAACAACAACATCAGTTTAAATTCGAAAATGGGAACTTGTTAATTGATCCCAGATCAAGGCGACAAAGTTCAACAACAATGAAACCTCCGACATTTATTCCTTTACCAAATACAAAAAATGTTAATGATAATAATGAAGTAATGAAAAATTCTATTATACTACCAAATACTAATACTACTAATAATAATGATAATAAAACCACTAGCGGTGAAAACGTAATGAATGCAATGATTTTATCAAGAAATAATTCATTAAAATTCATGCCAGAGGAAATGAATTTCCAATACAAAAGAAGGAACTCATCTCTTAATGATCCATTATTTGAAACTTTTACAAATGCAGGTATGCCTACAATAGCTAATAATAAAAGTACTAGCAACATTGATAACGGTATTCCATATCCATTAAAGAAAGAACCAAAAGATAACAATCCTCGTTTTGAAACAATTCAAGAATTGAGTAACACAGAAGATAACGTACTAAGTAATATCCAGACTCAAAATTCAAGTCCAAACAAAATTGTAAAACCACAATCTAAGCCTAATAAAATTAAACAAGAACTATCCCCCACCGAAAGGTTTTTCTGGGAAAATGAAAACGTACAAGACGAAGATATTATGAACGAACAACAGAAACAATCATCAACAAGATTTGTGGATAAATCAGATACTACAAACCCATTTTCTTTTCCCAATAAGATTGATGAAAGCATTAATAATAATAACATTAAAGATATAAAAATGGAAAATGGAAGAGATTCCAAGGATTTAAATACAAGATCATTACTAGGGTCCACTAAAGTAGATCAACTAATGTTAATGATTCAAGCAAGGAAAAAGGGAGTAACTGAAGTGGTACATACTACTCCTGATGGTCAATTATTAATAACGAATGATTCTCATATTTTACCATCTAAAAATGAATTAGTAGGGGGGGTAGAAAAGCCAAAAGTAGTCCATGAAGGTTCCAAACAACATGAATGTCCATATTGTCATAGACTATTCTCACAGTCCACACATTTGGAAGTTCATATAAGATCTCATCTTGGATATAAACCATTCCAATGTAACTTTTGTGGGAAAAGATTCACTCAAGGTGGTAATTTAAGAACTCATCAAAGGTTACATACAGGTGAAAAACCTTATCGTTGTGAAATTTGTGATAAAAGGTTTTCACGTAAGGGGAATCTAGCAGCTCATAAATTAACTCATCGTGATGTCAAACCATTTGTTTGTAAATTGGATAATTGTAACAAAACTTTTACTCAATTAGGAAACATGAAGGCTCATCAAAATAAATTCCATTTACAAACGTTATTAGAATTGACTTCCAAAATCGCTGAAATGAATCCAAATGAAACAATCCCAGAGGAAGATCGTGAACTATTAGAATATTTTGCCTCAATATATAAAAATTCAAATAGAGGTATTAAGGGTAGAGGTAAGGTGCACTCAAACAAGACACAAAGAAACGAAGAATCTAATGTTAGTCCATCAAATGATACTACAGAGGATTCCTTTGCACACGATGATCAAAAAATTGGTGCTACTTCTAGTCGCTTTGCTGAACCAATGCAGGCTATACCCCTTTCAACTCAACAAAAAGAACGATTGGATGCTATTATCAATTCAAAAGGAACTGAAGTTGATTCACAAGATGATCAATATCAATTTCCTGCCAATATTAACGCTGAAAATTTGGAAGATAGCAAGACTAAAACAAAACCTAACAAGAGAAAATCCGGTAACAAGACACATGGGAAATCGAAATCTGATTCCATCACATTACTTCCTTATTTACAAAATTTGAATAGTCACATGATGTCACACTCCTCCTCTACAACGAATCATGGTAATGAACAACAACTGCCTCAAATCCAACCAAAAGCGCATCAAAGATCGACTGCAAGTTCTAGTTATAACTATACTACACTCCCGCATACTCAAATCAACTATAATGTTCCTCAGTCATCACAAGATGATGCTACTACTGCCCATTTCTACAAGAATAATGTTACTACTGAAAACCCTAATGTAGTTGAGAACAATGGTCATATCCCATCTCTGCCAGATACATCATTCCCTTTTAGTTTTAGTCGATCTGGAACTTTGACTTCTAATATCAACGATATGATAAACAATGCAGGTTCATTTGTAACTCCTCCAACCTCTTCTTTTAATAACATTCAGGATTCCTCCAAAATAATCAACGACCACACGTTAACTTCAGATAGTAGTAATCCTAATATTAATATATCTTCCGTACCTCCTGCAGATACTAAGACTAGTTCGCATTTCCCACTACAAAATGCATCTCAAGAACAACAACATTCAGGGCCTATATCTTTCAAAAACATTAACTACAAAAGATAATCAATTGATAAATGGAGAGACATATAGCATCGACGCCATTTGATATTATTCATGTTCAATTTTACAAATAATTTTTTTTTCCTTATCATTTTTTGCATTCATTTCATTTATTTTTTTATATGTAGTTTCATTGTAAACACCGATTAATTTTTTATCCATTGCTGGAGAAAATACCTTACAAATTATCTTCGAGAAATATTAAAGGCACGATAAACTTTTTTTTTGGGACTGAGAAATCTCCGTAGTCTACCTAGGCCCTTTCCGTACGTACATGCATATGTACCTACATACATACGTGTTACTTACGTGGAAACTATTTATAAAGGCCAAAGGGTCCTTTTCTAAAGGAAAAAACAGAACATCGTAGGAAAATTCTATAGGTAACTATCTTTTTTCCAATACCTTGTGTCTTCAATAATTAGCAGATACTTAGTGTAGGTTTGGTATTTAAGAGGGTAAATAGTGGATCGCCATTTATTACTATCGAAGAATGGACTTTAAACAAGATTACGAGTTACGAGATATAAATTTTGATGAAAGCAGGTCAACTTCCCCAAATCTTAGGGATGTACCAGCTAGTCACTACAACAATACAAGTAAATTCAAAAGATTCTTCGGATTAATCTTTAGAAAAATGTTAGGCGGTTCGATAAAGACAATAATTCTCAGATTGATAACTCTAGCGTTATCAATATATGTAATTGCCATCATTTCACATCCTTCAACAAGGACTGTAACAATACAATGGATTCAAGACAATACAAATTCTTTAGCGCAAGAAGTGGCTTCTGCTGATCAAATCATCGATGCTAATATTGCACCTTATTTCAAATTCAAGAAATGGAATAAATCACCCGTCACGAATGTAACGTTATCCCACAAATATATAGACTATAACACGACTGGATTTGTGTGGAATTTGAACGTCCAGCCAGCAACGAAAAATGAAGAAGAAATTAGTAGTGTTTCAGATTTTAACGTATTGAATCATGACTCTTACGAAAAATCGACAAATTGCAGCAGTTTGCAATATACAAACACAATTAAATACTCTAACTGGACCAAGTATATCGGAGATGATCTAGTAGAATTTAGAAGAGAGTTGCTTGCCTTGAAGAACGACTTAACGAAGGAAGTCACTTCAGATGATGGGGCTTCCGAAAAGAAGAAAGATCCGAAGGCTCCTGATTTATCTGAAGAAGAGATTGTCAAGAAATACTGGTCCAAATTTGGTGCTGCTGCTGCTTGGTTAGAAAGTGAGCAATGTTATGTCGTCTATTCAAGGGTTATGTATTGGCATAGTGGTGTTAAAAAGATGCCTCATACTTCTTTAGTAAGAGCTCAAGCATTTGATAGGAATTGGAATGAAATTAAGGGTAAACAAATTCCTTATATTGACGTGAAGGCACCTAGTAGTTTAGAGAAAGAACTAGCTAGTCTTGATAAAGAATTAAATTTGGCTGATTGTGATGCATTCTTGGATGTGAATCCAGAAGCATATGACGATTGTAAAGTTAGTAATGCCAAAGGTACTTTAAATGCTAAAAAGAGGAGAGAAAACATTCTCACAAAACATTTTATCACCTATCCTACAATGTTAGATGTTCCCTTCAATTCAAAAGTTGACTGGGCTGGGCCAGAAGATCCACGTGTTATAACAAGGAAAATTGATGGTATAGATGAGCCAATTGTTGTTTTTAACTTACCAATTGATGATAAGAATCAAAGAAGAATGTATGGGATCTTTCCACATAGAAGAGTTAATAATATCATAGAATTTAAAGTGCCTGATCACAAAATGAGGTACGCTGAAAAAAATTGGACTCCATTCTTTGAACAGAGTAACCAGGCTTCTGGCACCTCCTCATTTTCGAGAGGCTCTATTAATTTTATATATTCATTCTTCCCAATGGAAATTTTCAAATGTTCTCTTGATGACGGTATTTGTGAAGTTGTCTTTGAAGGTAAAGACCTAGGTTTAAGTGATGATGCGTCCTTTGGGGGTGTCAGAGGTGGTACACAATTCTTACCGTTGCCTGATGTGTTACCTAAAGTCGAAGGGAAACAATTCTGGTTCGGTTTCCCTAAATTGCATATCAATTCTTGTGGTTGTGGAGAAAAGTTTTATAGACCGATGTTGAGTCTTTTAGTAGAGGAAAATGGTGTTTATCATCAGGATTTATTGGTGCCATTTGTGGATTTCGATATGACTATTCCAAATTGGGAAGAAGACGGGACAAAGTGTGATAGTATCAATATCCTGAGTCCTAACTCTATTGCATATTGGGAAATTTTGGATCAAAACAAAGAAGATAGCAGTATTGCTGATTATTTAGCTCTTAGTGTGAGTACTTCGGATTCTAATAGTCAAATCATTATATTGAAGGGGGTGGCAAATTATATCCTAGGAGTTTACAAGAAGATGGACATAAAAGATACGTTCGATGTCAGCAAAGAATCTGATTCTATTATCAAGCAATCTCTCAACTGTGTTATTGATAACGCCAAAGGTGAATGTAAAGCGTATGGTCTTCTTCACGGAGAAAGTGCTCAAGAAACGTCTAAGAAATCAACTCCTCTAGAGAATAAAAAAATTAGATAATATACAATGAAATATCTTATAGTATCCTTAGTATGTAATAACTGTCAATAACTTAATATTTAGAATCGTGATAGTAGTATTCTTATCCACCTAGATCATTGCATCATCACTGGGTTATCGAACAGTACCATTCCTCGATGGTATGGGTCAAAGTACCGGCAAGCAAAGTTATTTGAGGATAAATACCTGAAACAGGATGATAATAATAATAATAATAACATCTACTATATAGATATATGCTAGATAAAACAGCCCGCAGCTGTACATTTCATTAAGTCCTTATATTTTTTGAGGTTTTAAATTTACTTGAATATGGAAACTAACACCTTTGGAAAATGCATTTTTAGCTCGATCTGGAGGTCTATCTATGAATGATGCAAGACAGATAACATCATCGGGAAAATACCCTAAGGACGCCAACACACCTTTTATTATCCCTAATGGCAACTCGAAAAATGGTTCTGCTAATTTCAGCTCCATCTTCGAAGCCGTTTCACTAAGAGAGAAGGATTGAATCGGTCTATACTCATAATCAATAAGATAGAATGTCCCTCTATGATTCGTTTTCAAATTATCGATTTGTTTGCCAAATATTTGCTTCCAAACGTCTCGACATATAAATTTCATTACCATTAATAAGTCCATACCTTTGAATTTTAGATTTGGATTGTTGGTGAATACTAGAAGTTCAGACAGTTTCTTACCAAGCTGGAAGCCTATATTTCTTAATCTCTCTGAGATATTATTACATTTCTCCTCATCTTCCATTTCTGAAAGTTCCCATAACATTTTATGGGATTGATACAATGGACCATTTGTATTATAATTGGTACTAATCCTATCTGATTTTTCTTCTTTAATTTCCTTATCCTCTAGAGCCAGTTTCTCAATAGGTACCTCTTTCAAATCCCCTTTTGACGTATCCTCACTCGCTATCATCTCTAATTGGTTCTCAACAGATACCGTCATTGGGATAATCTCATTCAGTAGCATTTCATAAACATGATGACTGACTTTAGGCAGTGATTCTTGAAACAATTGGAATTGATGTTGAATCCTTTCTTGATCGGTTCCTTGGCGCTGAACTTGCGTGGGATCCATGATTATAAATCCTTAATATCTTCTTGAGTTGCGTTATCTCTTTTTTCTTGATCTGTCACAAATCTTTAAAAGATTCATTATTTTTAAAATGTTTACTTTCCTAAATTTTTCAATATGAAAATGTCGAGATAAATAATTGTTATTATTATAAAATTCCCCTATATCGAGAAATGAATAATAATATACAAAGAAAAGTACTAAAAGGTAGCGATTTCATAGATCGATATAGCCCCTCAATATGAGTGCTCAATTATCGATTGGTAATGAGTTGAAGGATTCCTTTCAACAAACTCATAAATGGGTTGAAAATAATATCAAATGGTTAAAGGAACTTGAACAATTTTATAGGGAACGTTCGAAATTAGAAAAAGAATATAGTGAGAAGTTGACACGTTTGAGTTCTGAATATTTTACAAAGAAGAGTTCTAGTAGTGTGCCCTTATCTGTTGGTGATACACCTGCAACAACGCCTGGTTCTTTAGAGGCTGCAGGAATCGTAGCTTGGAATGAAGTTCTAGCGCAAACAGAAATGATTTCTAAGGATCATAATAAATTAGCACAAGATTTTGATACTCAAGTTGCAAATCAACTAAGTGGATTACATTCTAAACTGGATATGACTCTTGTTAAAATTGCTGGTTTCAATGGTGAGATACAGGGTAAAAGGGATAATGCGTATCAAGCAATGGAGAAGGCGAAAAAGAATTATGATGATGCTTGTCAATCAATGGAATTAACAAGAAGCAAATATACAAAGTCTTCTAATGAGAGGAATGAAAGGAAATTAGCTGAAAAGGAAACGGCAATGAATGTTTCCAAGAACGATTATCTAATCAAAATTAGTCTTGCCAATAGACTTAAGGACAAATATTATTTCCAAGATATTCCTGAAGCATTAGATCTCTTACAAGATTTGAATGAAGCAAGAATACTTTTCTTGAATGATATCTGGAAAACAGCTACTGCTGTTGAAAGAGATGCAGGTGCTCGAATTACGAAACGAGTAGATACTGTTGATGGTGTTGTTGCCCAAAACATGCCACATTTATCAACAGCAATGTATATTAAACATAATTTGAAGCAATGGAAAGAACCAGCTGATTTTCAATATAAACCATCACCTGTATGGCATGATGATGAAAATTTTATTGTGAAATCAAATACAGAAGTTCAGGAGCTAAAAATCAAGTTAGCCAAAAGCGAACAAGATTATAATAAATTCCAAGATATGACACAGGCTGAACGTTCCAAATTAGCATCATTGAATAAAACAAAGCAAGCATTGAAGAGCAACGAAAATGCTATAGATTCAAACAAATTTTATGAGAACCTAAAAAGTTATTTGTCCTTAATCTCACCATTTACCTCGCATGAAACATTGAAACTTGAAGCAGAAGTTACAATTGAAAGTATTCAAAATAATGTACCACAGGAATATGATCTCTCCACGGATAATATCGACGTTTCAAAACAAAAGCATAAATCAGGATTTTTCAGTAAATTTAAACAAAATTTGTTGAATCCAGACAACAAACCGAAACGAACTAGTATGAACATTCATAGTGGTTCCAGTAATAGAATATCCATATTTGGATCTCAGAAACGTCCTACTTCAAGTGCAGGTGGATCCGAGGATGTGGCATCAAATGATGTTGACGATCTCTCGTCAAATTATACTACAACAACCAGCGGTGCTACATCATCACGTACAGGAATTAAGAAGAACAAAGTTTTATACGCATATGCAAAACAAGATACTGATGAAATCTCAATAAGTCCAGGTGATTCCATAAGTTTGTTAGCTGCTGATACAGGGTCTGGTTGGACGAAGATTAGAAACGACACGACAGGTGAGAGTGGATTAGTTCCAACAACATATGTCAAGATTACGGAGAACGTTGCTGTTGATGGTGGGCATGGGAACGGCCATGCACCTGCTGTTCCTCCACCTAGAAGAACTACTATGCCATCGCGAACTCTTACAGCGGCTTACTCTTATTCTGCTGCTGGTGATGATGAAATTTCGATAAATGTTGGTGATGTTATCACCGTGATTAGAGGCGATGATGGGAGTGGATGGACTTATGGTGAACTTAACGGCAGTAAAGGGCTAGTCCCAACTAGTTATTGTAAGTGAGCAGGTACTTTACACGATTAGAAAACCTTGTAGTATAATATATAGATAGTTTTAAAAAGTAGAAGATGTTGATTACTCTCTTCTTAAAATTAAGTAATATAATGAAATAATGATAAGAAACGATATTATTATATATACAGGTATGTGATAGTAAAGATCCTCTATGAGAGTGTCGCTGTTGTATTCTTTCTTTGTACTTTATAGTCGTCTCATTTACATCTTCCAATAATATAAATGTGACGCGAATTCGGGAAAGCGAGAACTGCTCCGCGGCAATGGCAATGGCAATGGCAAAGGGCAATAATTATTAATAGTGTAAAAAGGGTTAAGAGGAATAATGTTGAAAGAACATGGGAGAGAGAGTCTATCATGGTCATATATATCAGGCAGTAAGTTTTCCTTATCATTACCAGGTTCTCTAATACCGACACCATTATCGCTATATATCACACACACACACTATTATGTCCACGACGTCGGAAGCAAATAAGACCTCTGGAAAGGTAACACCGATAACATCGCAAACTGAATCAAGAACGCCACCTCGAAAAGAGCAACAAAACACAACAAAAGATACGGTAAATTTCACACCAGATGAGAAAGACACCTCTACGTTCAAATACTATCCAGACGACCCTGAAGAAGGAATGAATAAATATAAGTTTATGATGAAGGACACGAGCGAGTACTATGATCCATGTCAAGAATCATCACAAATGAGTTTCAAATGTTTGGACCGAAATAATTTCGATAGGGATAAATGCCATGAATATTTTGATGCATATAGAGAATGTAAGAAACAATGGCTTATGGCAAGAAGGAATAACAGATCTCAATGGCAGAAATAAACTGCTTAATATGTGCATCATATACACTAAGTATACTGTATATCATATAGTGTATTACAGGTTACCCGGGGCACTCTCTTACCTTGTAAATATATTTCCTCATCAAATATTTTTTAAAAGTAACACTGTAAGTAATGCCGTGAGATCTGAACCATTATCAATAATCGATGCATTTGCAGTTGTATTTGCATTTATATGTTCCAGAAGAGCATCTTCGGCATCATTGTTCTCTCCCTCTAGCTATCTAAAGAGGGTGCCGGATAAGATATTGCTATAACAAATCAATACAATTGACGTTTTTGACCTACTCTATCTAGTACGATGTCTGGTAATGATAACCCATCGTCTTTCAAAAATTTCTTTATAAATCATAGGAAACTAATAATCACCACGATAACAGCGGGTACTGCTGCATTTGGTGCTTACTATTATTATAATCAATTACAAAAATTACAACCATCAGGTTCAATCTCAAAAGAAACAGCCGGTAGCACCGAGAAGAACACGAAGAACCATGACACTATTAACAACGATCTGAATACTTCATCTCCACCACCTCCAATTAGTAAAAGTAAAAAGAAAAAATTGAAGAAGAAATTAAAGAAGAACCATCAGAAAACCGATGAAAATAATAATAATAATAATAACTCACAATCCACTTCCTCTGCATCCTCATCTAATTCTGCATCTCCTATACTCAAACCATCATATCCATTAGATTCACAAAATGACCCAGATTTTAATGAAATCAATAAATTAATAGCAAATAATGAAAATTTGAAGAGCAAGTTCGCAAAGGAATTGAAAAATAAAGGTAACCAATATTTCAAATCAAAAGATAACGAAAACGCAATCAAATATTACGAATATGCATTAAGATTAGATCAAGATCCAGTCTTCTATTCAAACATTTCAGCTTGTTATTTTGCAATGAATCAACTAGATAAAGTTATCGAATCAAGTAATAAAGCTTTGGAATTGAAACCTGATTATTCAAAAGCATTATTGAGAAGAGCAAATGCATACGAAGCATTGGGGAATAATAAAGAAGCATTATATGATTTCTCAATATTATCGTTATTTGGTGAATATAGTGGTCAATATTTGGAACCTTTATTAAATAGAATATTGGATAAAGTATCGACTGATGTATTACGTGCCAAATTAGATAATAAAAAAACTGATAATTTTATTTTGCTTTCTGATTCTGCTTTGGTTTCATTTTTCGGTATATTCCCTCCTGAAACTACAATTACTAACTATAATCCAGATGATGAAGCTGATAAGGAATTAGTTCAAGGTTTGGAAGCATTAGCTAAGAAAACTTCAGAAGGATTCTTAGATGCAGATAAACATTTCATTAAGGCAAATGAATTATTCATGGAAAAATTATTATCTTCTGAAGATAATGACGAAAACTCTGGTCTATTAGAAAAAGTCGCCATTGCATTGGAATATTCTGGTGTCTTCAAATTTTTAAAATTCGACTTATTAGGTTCAGAGACAGATCTCCAAAAGGCAATTGATTTATACCCAAGACCAAATTCATACATTTACATGGCCATGTTAGTAGCTGATAAAAATAACGATAAAAATGATTTAGATTATTTCAAGTACTTCGATAAAGCTACGACATTAAATCCTAATTTTGCTCCGACTTATTATCACCGTGGCCAATTGTTGTTAGTAAACCAAAAATTTGATGAAGCTGAAACATTTTTCTTGAAGGCAAAGGAATTAGATGATTCAAACGTCTACCCATATATTCAATTGGCTTGTGTAGCTTATTATAATAGCACTTTTAAGAAATGTCAAGAATTGTTTGATGAGGCAAGAACTAAATTTCCTACATTACCTGAAGTTCCAACATTTTACGCTGAGATTTTAGCTGATAAGGGTGAATTGGAAGCTGCTATGAAACAATATGATATTGCTTACCGATTGGAAACAGCTTACAAATATATTCATGTAGGTATTGCTCCATTAATTGGTAAAGCTGCCGCATTGGCAAGAATTCCAACTCAAGAAAACTTTGATACCATGACTGAATTATTGGAGAAAGCATGCGAATTGGATCCAAGATCAGAACAAGCAAAGATATCTTTGGCCCAATTAAAGTTACAAACGGAAGATATCGATACTGCCATCGCATTATTTGAAGAAACCGCTGATTTGGCAAGAACTTATCAAGATAAATTGCAAGCTACCACTTTTGCTGAAGCAGCTAAGATCCAAAAAAGAATAAAAGAAAATCCCATATATGCTGCTAAAATAGAAGAAACATTGGCTACTTATAGAGCGGATGGAATAATTTAAATACATTATTTGTTTTAGTATTATTTGTATGTTAGTCTGAAAGTCTATATATAAACAATATATTAATGAAAAAATGCGCAGCTAATATGAAATAGTCGTCATGTTAATTATCTCTTAGATCTATATCTTGCTTGACTTTATTCAACCAATTTTCGTATTGTTCATCTGATACTAAACTTTTATTCGGTTGAAACATTGATCCTAATTTGACGGATATGACTTCCTCGTAACTACCACCTTCAAAGCAATTATGTTTGATTTGTAAGTCACGGAACCACCTTTCACCAATAATCAATTCTTTAACAATCTTGATGCATTCACTAACATCATCATAATTATCCGCTTTCATCAAAAGGCATATCCTTTCAATTATACGGTGATCAATTCTCGGGTCTTGACGTCTCTTTTCATTAAATACAACAAAGACACAATTCATTACGAGACCGCAGACCAATTGCCATGGACAGACTAAATAGGAAGCGTAAGACATGTACTGTTCTAGAACATTGTAAGCCACGTCTTGTGGTAATTCAAATTGGTTACAAAGTTCAATAACTTCGATTGGTTTCACTTTATAATATTTTCTAGACAGTAGACACATTTTGGAATAAGGTCGTCCGGTTTTTTTATTAGGGCTTCTTTTCCTCCTCTTAATCAATCTTTCGGGAGATTCCTCTACATCATTATCGTCAGCATCCACACGACTCGGGGTGTCTTCATTTGCAGTCTCGAATCCTTCATCATTGTTGTATTGTTCTTCTCCTTCTTCTTCTCCATCAGTATTATCATCCGTAGTATACTCTTTATTATTTATGGCATTAACCACACGATCTTTATCTGATGCCTGTATGGCATTATTTTCATCATCCCCTGAATCTTCTTCGAATGCTAGTTTCCTTCTTACTTTTGTAGGGCTATCATCATCATTTGTTGAGCTTTTGGTAGGGGAATTACTTAATGACGGAACATTCTTTGAAGGTGTAACCTTTGTTGGCGCGCCAAATAATTCTTTCCTCAATTGTTTAGGATCTTTAGCAGTAAATCGGCCATTATCCTTGACGGGACTATTTTTGTCATTTCGTTTCTTCTTGGGACTTGGCGTCCAACTAATATTCTTCACAGGTGAGGATTGAAAAATAGTATTCTTGAAAATCTGTAATAAATGACGTACCTTTTTAGGTTCCAATGGTATATTATTCGTTGAAAATTTCAAATCTGGTGAATATTTCTCATGTAATTTTTCTGCTGCTATGAATGCACAGATGTGATACCTTGCAGTCTCCTCATCCGGTTTTAATGCAATCTTATTTACCGAACTTGCATATAAAGTTCCTGTTGCAGAAACAAGCTTTTTCATATCCCCATGATTCCAGTCTTGTTCACCTTTCTCAGTAAGATTAAGAATATCTCTAAGTGAACGAATTATTTGTTGATTGGACATCTTCTGTTGTTATGTTTAAAAATCACCCGTTACCAGTTTTAATGTATAACCTCTAAACCTTTCCTCTACAATTCTTTCTGGTGAAATAACAAAAGCACACAAGGGGATGCAATGGAGTCCAGCTTTATGAATTTCGATCTTATCCAGCATACATCTATTCCTTAATCGCTCTTATGGCTATTATTATTATCATTATTCACCATTTTGATATCTGACGTCTGAGCGAGGATGTCTGGGTCTCTTCTAGATTTAAAAAACATAACAATATGGTAAAGAAGAATAATAAGAAAAAACGATGTTTCCTTTGTGATGAACATTAACATTCACCTATACCACTGACAGGATCAGTTGTAATCCAAGAAAATAGAAGATTACAAGGTCTCTGGAACGTAATAGTATAGTCTGATTATTCAGTTTTTACAAATTTTAGGAAGGTGTTTTAGTTATTTCGTTGCCACTACCTTATTATGTCTGGTTATTATGGCCATTCTAACCCGCACCATCCTCCTGGGCCTTATCGATATAGAAATAATGCTACTAACAATAGGTATCAACGTCCGGAACCTATAAGACCTACTCCCGCAATTAGTAGGTACCAAACTGATTCAGAGCAGAGTGCTTCTCGATATAATAGCATAAATGGCAATGGTGCAACACAGCATCGCCAATCACGGTATCCGCCATCACAGCATCATAGTCATAATACAAGATATGACCAAACTCGTCAGCCTGTAGATAATCAGTCTTATCATCCAACTAACACATCATATGCTCGAACATTGAGGGAAGGTACCACTAAGCCATGGGTGAGATCTAGCTCTTACTCTAAACAAGAGTCTCGCTATGGTAATGAAAAACCATTACATACATCTTCTAGATTGAGCAACCCTCTGCCGAAACGCACGCTTTCTATGACATCTAAAGGAGATTTGCGACCCAAACCGGAACTGCGATATGCAGAAGATCCAGCACTGAACAATAAATATCATTATTTCAATCCAACCTTGAAAACATTAATTAACAAAGATGAAATGCATCATTGGAATGCGAAGAAAAAATTCCCCCAGATGGGATATATTACAGTCCAAGACCCGATACAACAAAAGCAAGTACTTGTATCAAGAATCCCTGACATAAAGTCGCGAGATCCAAGATCCACCAAAGAGCATGGTCCATCATCGCATCGAAAGTTGAGAGAAGAACTGACACTTACATCACGGGTTCCATTCGATAAGTTTTCAGTAGGTCCACCACCAATTTGTGAGCTTGTAATTTATCCTGCTGATGACACAAATATAACTACTATTCAAGATATTTCAATCAAAAATTATTTTAGAAAATTTGGTACAATTTCCCATTTTGAGTCATTTAGTGATCCAAATAGTGCGTTACCATTGCATATATATTTGATTAAATATACATCTCCCAACGACAAACTTAATAATTTAGATCTACCTGGAAAATCGGCATATGAGGCAGTGAAGGATTTTAATAAGAAAGAATGCCTTATATTAGGACACCATTTTAACGTTATATTAAATAAGGGTAAAATTCTTCAAACGATTAAGGATAAAACCATAGATGAGAATCTCAAAAAAGTGAATGCTCTGAATAAAGATAAACTACCCGCTACTCCCACATCTAAGGCTTCATTGGATTCAACGATTCCTGACAAACCAATTACATCAAAATGGCTTGATAGGCGGCTTCCAAATGATCTTGTAAGGATTGTTAACAATAAGGCATGTCTTTTTGTACCAAAGACTTTCCTCTTTTTCCACGGCTTTAGGATAGAGGATTTTAAATATAAATTGAGAAGATATAGATATTCAAGAGTGTTGAATCATGCAACTGGGATTTATATTGTGTTTAATGATCTGAAAGAATGTCAAAATTGTAGAAATATTGAATCGGGTAAGTTGACTTTATTATCAAGAAAACTCCATGCTCCAATTGAGATAAAATTCGTTCTTATACCACCTGTTGATACCTTACCTACAAGATTCGGTGGGTTTGATCGGACTTCCTCCGTTACTAATACTTCAAGCAAGGGTACAACCACTATTGTAAAAACCTATAATACAAGAACAGAATTGTTAGAGGCAACAGTACAATATATTTTAGAGGATTTATCGAAGGCAATTAATATTGATATTAAGAGAAGATTGATTGGGCCAACTGTTTTTGATACTTTGAATCCATCGAATTACCCTGCTTTAATGGAGGAAAAGAAATTAAGGGAACGTGAGAGCAAAAAAGCTGCTATTGAAGAAGCAGAAAGGAAGAAGAAGGAAGAAGTGAAAACGCAAGATTTTGATATTTTTAAATTGTATGGTGGATATTCTAGATCAAATTTGAAGAAAAGACGTTATTCGCAAGTGTCGTCCGATAACATCTCATCTATATCTTCTACCAATAAGAAGAGATTGACTAAAGGTATCAAGCCAATGGCACACATACTTAATGAAGATACGGGCTCAAAAGAGACTACACCCACTATTGAACTTTCTCAAGGGGTTGAAGGGTATGATGATATCGAAGAATTAGCATCATCAGCTTCATCAAGTGAAGATGAAAATGAACTACTAGAAGAAGATGAAGATATTGAAATGAAGAGTGAATCTGAATTGACTAGTCCAGAACCTATACACGGCCAGAAAATAGCGATAGAAGCCGCTACTGCTGAGGTCGAGCAGGAAGATATTATCCCAGAATGGTATAAACCATCAATGGCAGAGTATCCTGAGACAGTCTTTCCTGAGTCTCCAGCAATCTTCAAGAAAAGTATTGATATTTTGGATTTCCAAGAAGTTATTAAAGACACAGAAGACATATCTATATTGCAGGAGCTCTTAGATGCTAATGAGACCAAGCCGACGGAAGAAATGAAACACGCTGGTTGCATTTCAGAATATGCCATATGGAAGTACCGTGAAAATGAGAAGAACTTGCGGTTAACTAATGAGTGGCACTTGAATCTTAATGAAGTTCCATTTGATGTAGAGTTGACAAAAGGAAAGGGATCATTTAAAGCAGAAGGATTCAGGAAGATTCCGGATAACTTGAAGGCATGTTACTTACCACATCGCCGTAAACTCAACCAACCATTAAATACCGTCAACCAGCATGGTTCTGATAGACCAACTGGTAATAAATTTACACCTGAACCATCAGCAAGACGGGAAGAGTCTAACGATCCTGATGCGTCTGAATCAGTTTCGATCCAAGAAATATCATCATCTAGAGATAACAGAGCATCGAATAGAAGATTTCAACAGAATATCGAGGCACAAAGAGCAGCAATTGGTGCAGAATCAGATTTATTATCATTGAATCAACTGAATAAACGTAAGAAACCTGTAACATTTGCCAGATCGGCTATACATAATTGGGGTTTGTATGCATTGGAACCGATCGCTGCTAAAGAGATGATTATTGAATACGTTGGTGAAAGTATTCGTCAAGCAGTTGCTGAGATGCGAGAACGACGTTATTTGAAAAACGGTATAGGTTCAAGTTATTTATTTAGGGTTGATGAAAACAATGTTATTGACGCAACAAAAAAGGGTGGGATTGCAAGATTTATTAATCATTGTTGTGATCCAAGTTGTACTGCGAAAATTATTAAAGTAGGTGGCAGAAGAAGAATTGTGATTTATGCCCTTCGCGATATTGCTGCTAATGAAGAATTAACCTATGATTATAAATTTGAAAGGGAAATTGATGCAGAGGAAAGGTTGCCTTGCCATTGTGGGTCGGTAAATTGTAAAGGATTCTTAAATTAGGATATTTTACTTTTATATATAACCTATAAATAAAAATACTGTCAATAATAATGTATCATATACTTGAAGCATCGACGTCGGGGTTTTTTCGATGTTCCAGCATTGTTTTATTTTGGTTTTGCACATTTTGTCATAAAAACCTGAAAGCGGCTAAAAATGAAAAATCTGAAACTAAGCTATTTAAGATGGGACTCATCGAAAGTATAACAATCTACCATTTTGTATTTAGCGTAAGGACGCCCAGTTGAAAAAGGGAAGCAACCAATTCAATGCATTAGACTTCAATGTCTTGCGTAAAGTGGTATAGACAACTTTGTACTAGAGTCTATGTTCGGTATAATCATTCTGAGCAAAGAATAATAAGAAAACCACAGATTACAAAGTTACCAATATCATTTAATAATCCTCCACGTCCAATATCGACAGACACATCCTCAGGATTAGCGGAAATTGATAAACCAAAGAGTTTGGAAAAAACTTCGGATGATCATTCTGCTAATGGAACAATACAGAATCTTTCTCCTACATTACGGTACGTGCGAAAGCTGATGGATGAACATAAAGATAATGTCGTTTTAACCCAAATAGGTTCCTTCTATGAGTTGTATTTCGAGCAGGCAACAAAATATGCACCAAAGCTTAATATATCATTAACCTCTAAAACTCTTTCGCAAGGGAAAATTCCATTTGCTGGTTTTCCGGTACCTCAATTAGGCCGGCACCTAAAAGTCTTAGTCAATGACTACGGATATAGTGTGACTATCGCTGATCAATTTCCAAAAAATGAGATAGCAGATAATGAACAATACAAATTCGTGAGAAGAGTAACAAGAATTGTGACACCAGGGACGTTTATTGATGATGCATTTGAAAATTTTCAAGAAAACACATACCTACTTAATGTAGAGTTTCCCGGTAATTGTATGAAGCATATTGCGGATCCAAGTTTGAAGATAGGGCTTTCTTGGTGTGATATATCCACAGGTGAAATATTTGTACAGCAGGTATTACTACGAGATTTGGTGTCATCTATCACTAGAATCAAACCAAAAGAAATTCTGCTCAATGATGACTTGATTCCATTCAATATACTTTCCGGGCAATGGTATCCAGAATTGGTCGAATTGAAGAAATATTTCGTTAAATATCAAAAACTACCCGCCCAGCATCGTACGATCGAGACCTTTTCCAACCTCTTTACGTCGGGAACAACAAAATTGGCAAGAAAACAGTTGATGATTCAACTTCAAACCTTTACGCAAAAAGAAATAGTTGCTTTGAGAAATCTTCTAATTTATATCAGTGATCATCTTCCACATTTTTCAACAAATTTACAGGTTCCTCAACGACAACTTACTACATCGATAATGCAGATTGATTCAAGAACGAGTACTGCATTGGAGTTACATTCCACAGTGCGAAATAATAGTAGAAAGGGAACATTATTATCATCCATAAGAAGAACTGCCACACCATCAGGAACTAGGTTGTTAACACAATGGTTGAGTGGGCCCTCGCTTGCTTTAACCGAAATCACAAATAGACAGAAATTAGTGTCATTTTTCAAAGATAATCCTGATATCTCAGGAAATGTACTTACTATGTTGAAGAAAACCTACGACCTCACGAGGATCTTGCAAAAATTTAGTTTCGGTAGAGGAGAAGCACTCGAACTTATCCAGCTGGCACAGTCATTACAGATGTGTAATGGAATAAGTGACTACATTTTAAGCAACCTTTCTTCTCTCCAGTTGAAGAAAACTGTTAGGGATCTGCTACAAGGATTGGCAAATTCATTATTATTTGACAAAGAATATTTAGCGAATGTTCTAGAAAACCTGAACGAAGAGGAATTGATAAATTTGCAAACGCAAGAAGAGCGGGAAGGTGATCCCTATCTAAATAACGAGGCCTCTACGGGAACCAATTCTAGTTTTCCGTTAAGTGTTAACGTTGTTAAACCTTCATTCAGTAAAAAGCTTCAAAATTTGCATGATGACTACAAGAAACTTTTGTCAGAAAAGACAAGTTTAGAAAAGACGTATAATGACGTGTTTGTGTCGTTAGGAGCACGTCATGTTTTACTTAAGAAAAAACAAAATAATGATTTTGCCCTACATATTACTGGGTCACCTTCAAATTTGAAGAAAGTCAATGAATATATCAACAGCTGCTCGAAGATAAACGACTCAACGTTCGTTAGCTTGCAACAGTCCAACCAAACGAGATGGGTATCGCATAAATCATGGACCGATCTAGGTTATAAACTTGATTTGGGAGAATTGAAAATTAAGAAAGAAGAGTCTTTCATCATGGATACATTCAAAAACCGTTTCATTGAGAATAGCGATATTATTCGTAAAGTTTCCTATAGCCTAGGGTATTTAGATGTAATGTTGTCGTTTGCAAGCCTGGCCAAAGAGAAAAATTTAGTTTGCCCCAAACTTGATAACAGTACGAAGTTGGAAATCATTGGGGGTCGTCACCTAATGGTAGAAGAAGGTTTATCATTAAACTCTCTGAATAAATTTGTTTTAAATGACTGTATTTTGAGTGGTGGTGAATTATGGGTAGTAACTGGTCCTAATATGGGAGGTAAATCAACCTTTCTAAGACAAAATGCAATAATAGTTATTTTGGCACAAATCGGCTGCTTTGTTCCTTGTGCTCGTGCACATATCGGTCTCGTTGATAAAATATTTAGTAGAGTAGGATCTGCTGATGATTTATACAATGAAATGAGCACATTTATGGTGGAGATGGTAGAGACATCATTTATTCTACGCGGTGCCACAGAGAAATCACTGGCGATTCTGGATGAAATTGGACGTGGAACGAGTGGGAAAGAAGGTGTCAGTATTGCTTATGCCACAGCCAAATATTTGATTTGGAATAATAGCTGTAGATCTCTCTTTGCTACTCATTTTGGTACAGAGTTAAAAAAGATAATAGACGAACAAAAAGATAAAGCCATTTCTGATAGTGTATCATTTTACAGAAGTGGAATAATCGAGCTCGGTAAAGGAGAATTTATCTATGATCACAAATTAAGAAGTGGTATTTGTCAAAAATCGGATGCAATAAAAGTTGCACGAACGGCAGGATTTCCAGAGGAAGCGCTAGAAGAGGCAATTAAGTTGTTACAATAAGACGCTTATATAGGATATTATAAAAAAAATCTCTTTTAGGCAAAGTGTTTACTGAACTCTATTCTTTTCATTTCTTTAGCATATACTGATTATAATTACATGTAAAGTATTCACTTAATGTAGAAGGTTACATAAGTACTTGAATTCTTCTAAAATAGGGCAGCTTTTTGGAGGCGTTCTAACCTTCGTCTGTTCTTTCAGTATCGTTAAATTGTAATCCTAAACATATAAGAGGAAAGAAAAAAAAGTGTAAATTCCCTCCTCACAGGAAAGTCTTTACTATTTCAGTAGTCCCAGGACATGTTGGAAGGTATTTGCTTTTAATGCTCACCTAGTTACCTCGAAAAAGAGAGGAATAATAGAAAGCAATTTATTGTTTATCAGGTCAATTCGAGTCGTTTCAAATCACGATAGTGTGACGCCAAAAAATAAAAATTCACGTGATAAGAACAATATTTTTGCTGTGGTGTAAAGATGTAATTTTACTTATAGAAATGGGAAGATTTGAAAACATCTAGCTTATTAATTGAATTAAACTAATGAGATTGAAATTTTCTTAATCATATAAGATGATTCAAAAGAAAAAAAGCATTTACAGCATATCACAACAGCAAAAAAAGGCTAACTAAACAAAGATGTCTGAATTTATTAACGAGAACCCGGATGTTATAGATAGTGACGAACTACCATCCAGAAAGGAAAACATCACTGGTGATTTATTATTAAGTGGAATAAGTAATGAAACAACTTTACAAAGAAAGAAGTTGTTACTTTCTATTGATAACTCTAAGTCCAAGGTCCTTCAAAACATTGAATTACTAGATAAGCTGCTCTTAATAAATCCGCCAGAATTGACATCTGATGAGGAATCTATAGAGGAATCAGATGATGAAGATGATGCATATGGTAATACCGATCCAAAAGATGTAGTTGACACACAAGAAATATACGATCTCACGGCACATATTTCTGACCCAGAACATCCATTAAGTTTGGGTCAACTTTCTATCGTGAACTTACCCGATATTGAAGTCCATGACTGTGGTGATCCAAATAAAATGGTAGAAGTTATCATTAGAATTACACCTACTATTACACATTGTTCTCTTGCTACATTAATAGGTCTTGGTATACGGGTGAGATTAGAAAGAGCATTACCTCCAAGATTTAGAATCACTATATTACTAAAGAAAGGTACTCATAATAGTGAAAACCAAGTTAACAAACAACTAAATGATAAGGAACGTGTAGCTGCAGCTTGTGAAAATGAGCAGCTTCTAGGTGTTGTGTCAAAGATGTTATTAACTTGCAAATAGATGTTGATATCCGTTCTATATAAATAGTGTACAAAATACTAGCTAATATATGTAGAAATATAGTCTCAAACATTAGAAAAATATTTGCTGCCAATCTATATGAGTTACCATTATATACCTTTTCTGCCAAATGATCACTGCAGTGATATTGGGAAGAAGACCCTTTATAATTTTCATATGACGCGATGCTACTTTTTTGAAAAATTTCGATGATGAAAAGAAAAAAGCAATTACCAAAACAATATACAACTGTGTACTGAACTTTTTTCAGTGCAGAGTATAATAGTCTTCATTTTTGACTGGATCAGATTTGGCTGAACCCTTTTCATTAATTACAAGGAACTTTAGAAGAACAAGGACCATCCGAATCGTTGACCTCTCACTACTAAGACTTTAGAAGATGGGTTTTTTTGTTCCGGAATCCAAGCTTTCGAATTTGAAAGCATACAGGTATGCAGCTTAATATTTTCTAGTAACAACGTCAGTATTAAAAGATTACAATAATACTAACAGAATCATACACGGTAATTTATTATCTTCTACATTACTTCAGCTATCAAAGTGAAGACCGTTCTATTATCTCCAAGTATATATTGAAGCCATTTTGGTTGAAATTTTGTGATATATTTCCATCATGGATGGCACCGAATGTCATCACTTTACTAGGTCTTTCATTCATACTGATGAATTCCTTGACTGTACTGTATTATGATCCATATTTAAATGAAGCATCTCCACGTTGGGTTTATTTTTCATATGCAATCGGTTTGTTCCTTTATCAAACATTTGATGGTTGTGATGGTGTTCACGCCCGTCGAACCGGTCAATCGGGCCCTTTGGGAGAATTATTTGATCATAGTATAGATGCCGTTAATACCTCATTGTCATTTTTCGTGTTCTGTTCAGCTGCAGCACTCGGTTATTCTCCGAAAATGATCATATGTCAATTTTTTCTGCTGTGTAACTTTTATGTGAGTACCTGGGAAGAATACCATACTCACAAGTTATTTTTAAGTGAGGTATCTGGGCCAGTGGAAGGTATACTTTGTATCTGTTTATCCTTTTTGATTACGGGTTTCTTTAGTTCTCAATTTTGGCATATCACTTTGATGAATTTACAATTTGGGAATAACATGATTGATATCGAAGTTTTAGATTTATTTTTACTATCATTATGCATTGGGATTATATTTAATATCGCAGCTGCTCGTGAAAATATCAGAAAATACTATGAAAATGAGAAAACTAATACGCTGGTTGGCAACAATACTGAACCATTTACTGAATATGATGCATTGAAAGGATTACTGCCGTTTTTCATTTACTATATTAGTGTGTTCGTATTGATTATGATTGACACCGAATTTGTATCATTCCCATTATTTATTTCAATCGGATTTTCCGTTGCATTCGTTGTTGGACGTATCATTGTAGCGCATCTAACCAAACAGTATTTCCCGTATATTAATTTCCCTATGTTTATCCCAAGCGTCCAATTGATTTTATATCTTATCACTGTCAGAATGTTAGGTTATGATCCATCAAAAATTACCTTTGCTTTAACCTGGTTTGGGCTGGGTTCATCTGTAGGAATCCATGCTATGTTTATGAATGAAATTATCTATGAATTCACTACGTTTTTGGACGTTTGGGCATTATCCGTTAAACATTCCAAGTATACCTGAATTATAAACTTAACTAAAGAAACAGAAACCTATTATAGACATTTTATACAGTTATTATAAAAGTTAAACAACACATCTCAACAATCATCTTCTATACCTCCGGTTATCATAAGCATCCATATTGTCATTATATAGCCCAGAGAGATTTTTCAGGAAATTGCATCTATTTTAAATTTGAATTTTCTTCGCCCTTAAAAGACAGCTCGGCGGCTAAATGAATATTTACCTCAAAAAAACGTCGAAAGAAAAACGACACAAGAAATGATTTGCCACAAAATCTATTTATTCTGCAAGAACATCACAATTTATCAAAGGGAAATAAGTCATAGTAATAATATCAGAGTTCTCAATTATACCCCAGAACTTAATCGGTACCAAGGGGAATTTTAAAAAGCAGTTTGGAAAAAGGAATGACACGGTTTTGTAAACGAGCACCAAATCGAGACTTCCGTAATATTACCGAAACTGGAGAAAGAAAAGAAAAGAAAATAATAAAAAAGCTTTCTGTAAGTAGCCAAGAAAAGGAAGAAGTAAATAATAGTAAGAGGATAAACGAATCAGTAGAAGAACAGAAAGTCGATGAAGAAACAGTGGCAGAATCTATGATTATGACGTGTGTCAATGATGATGGGACAACATCTAATTACTTCGATAAAAGAAAACTAAAGATAGCACCTAGGTCAACCTTACAATTCAAGATTGGACCACCTTTCGAACTATTTAGGAAATACTATAAAATATATGACAAAACTACAGATAAAATTGTTGATTTTCATATGATCCCAAGAATTGACAGAGGATTTGACCATATCGATAATGAGTGGGTAGGCTATAAGAGGAATTATTTTACTTTGGTGTCTGCCTTTGGAGTAGCTGATTATGGTTTGAAAGAATTTTTAAATGGATCATACCTTTTACATTTACAGGATAGCTTTAATGATGAACGATTAGATGTAGAATATTTTGCCATGATAATTAAAGCTCGAAATGATGACGACTCGAATGAAATTCCGTTAGTCCAACATACTGCCAAAAGAGATAAGGGCCCTCAATTTTCTCCGAAGATATGCCCCCTGATTCCGTCTCATCTCCCACAGCATCAAATTATAAGGGAAGCTTCTAATGTTCGAAACTCAGTAAAGATGAAAAAATATGATTCTACTTTTTATTTCCATAGAGATAGAGAAAAAAATCAGTTTTCAAAAAATAGTTTATTGTTTTCTTATCCAAAGGACTGTATCGAAAAAGTTGCACGTTATGAAAGGGTACAGTTCTCATCTTCAATAAGTGTGAAAAAACCAAGTCAACAGAACAAGCATTTTAGACTTCATGTGATATTTGGAGCAGTAACTTGTTTGCCATTTATCAATCAATTTGAACGCCCTGATTCATTTGATAAACTTACTATGGATGATGGCCGACAAGGTTATTTCATACAACTTCAGGAGATGCGAACGCCTCCACTAATTATTAGAGGCAGGTCTCCTTCGAATTATACTAATCCAAAGCAGCAGCATTTCCAATCCCAGACTTCACAAATCTTGTATTCTAATGGCTCATCAAAGCATTTATCTCAAGACTTAGAGCAAGGAACACCAACGCTTGAGAATCATATAATGGTGAGCAAAGCTAATAAAACGAAACCTCCAAAAAGACAGAAGACAAGAAAATTAGCATCCCCAAGTCCTCTAATATCGAAACCTGTAGAGTTTCGTAGACCAACCAAGAGAGAGTCAAAAGTTGTTACTTTACCTAAGAATATGAATAAAGATAAGAAATCATTTCCAAGGCCACATATTAGAGTTGAAACAATAGAAAACATTGAAAACAGATTATATGCCGGTACGTCTTCGCAGTTATCAGCAGCTGCGGAGATTCAAAATTTATACTCTAATAATGGATCACCGAAACTGGAGAGGCCAAATCAAGAAAGACATATTTCAGTTGATTTAAGAGATATTGAACTCAAGCCTTCATATACTCCCCTTTCGTTTCCTATCCCTATGGTAGATAAGAAAGGTACCATCATGGACAATAAGAATTTTGAGATTGAATCAGGACCTAAAATGTTAGTAGAACGTGATTTGAATAAAGAAATCAAAAGCAAGAGAACTATTCAAAACAAGAATCATTTACCAAAGTGTCGGGAACTTAGCAGGGAAGATGTTACTTTATCTAATATATCGTCATTTTCCTTTTTGTTTGAAAAATCGGATGTAACTGGAAAACCTCTTGCCCAAGAAAAATCCGAAATTAGTTTCAATGTAATACCAAGATTATCCGCGGGTAGTAGCGAGAGTAATAATCAACCATTCATTAAAGACAAATCGATGTCATTTGAAATGCCGAGGATGTTACTAAAGGAGAATATGAAACTCAACCTTTGGAATGCCTTTAATATTCTACCTTCAGAGATTTTAAGTGCAGGCAACTTCCTAGAAGATGATAGTTTCTATAACCACTAGTACAATTTGTTTTATAATCTCACCATAATGCCTTAGGGGGTTATTCTAATATATATTTATAGTGCCATTGTGTAGATTACATCTTTACTATTAATTATCCAATCCAGACAGTAAGTGGTCTTTTATAGTCAAATGGTCTCTCAGTTGGAATAACGTAACCCCGGAATCGAAATGAGCGCGCAGCTAGTAGGCAGGTAGTCCATGTAAAATCAATTCTAAGATGAAAATAAAGTCGGTAAACAAGGACGCCTACCAAAAACAAAATATCATCACTTAGAAAAAGTACGGATAAGAATACTGGACGTGATATAAAGTTCAACATATGAAGATTCTCATGTTTAAGAAAATATTTGTCACGATTTTGTGATATATTACCTCACGATAATATATAAACCGCACTCTTATTTAACAGCCGAGTATAACTCAACTTACCCTGCACCTTGATCCTTTATAAAAAAATTATAGACGTCTATGATATGAAATCTTTTACGTCTGTTATGACCAGTTTGGGTGAAGTTGTGTCCTTATTATCTTGATTACCTTGATAATGAGTTAGGAATCTGGTGTGTCTTATCTTTGTATATTTCTACTTTTGAGAAAATTTGAAGATAACGAACGCAATATCTACTATTCTATTAT
>NC_016480.1:1104849-1111264 GCF_000227115.2 Naumovozyma dairenensis CBS 421
CTAGTATGTTTATTCGATGAGTATGTCTATCGATGAGTATGTTCCTTTCGGTGATGTGATGATCCTTTCGGTGAGGATCTGATGCGATGTTATGTGATGTAATGTTATGTGATGAGATATTATGTGATGGGATATAATATTCTCTTCTTTCTATGATCTAGGTTCCTAGGGATCTAGTTGTATGTTTCTTTTCTTCTCTTCTATAAATGAGCATCAAGATAACTTCAGATTCAAATTTACCCATTTCAATGTCTCTATATATATATATGGTATTCGCTGAAACTCATCGAACCCATTCAGAAAGCGATGCCATGGAAAATTTTCACTCGTTCACTTCGTTGGTCACCTTCGAGAAACGCGCCACGGAAAAGGCCAAATAGCCTAGAACGTGACAATATTGATATGTTCTTAAAAAATTCAAAAAAAAAATAGCGAATTGTGTGGATCGAACACACGACCTCCAGATTACTTTTCAACTGAAGTTTTCTTCAGTCTGGCGCTCTCCCAACTGAGCTAAATCCGCTGTTTTTCTTGAAATTTGTAGTGAAGTGATTGTAGAAGTGTAGTCAATATATTAATCCAACAAGAAGTTTGGATTGCAAGAAGCTTATTACAAAGACCTAATAGGTTTGAGATGGAAGCATGTCCGTCATTGTTCAAGTGCCTTAGTTGATGATCTTTATTTCTTGTTCTACTTATATTTTATTATTGGAATATATGGTACATATATGTCGATTTGCTAAAAGGACATTGATTTACAGACACACAATATTGTCGTAATGTACGGTAGATATGCCGAGGCAACAAGAGAAAGGAATATTTTCACGATGAGATATCATCGAGAAAATAAAATATATAAGAGATATATAGATATATGTATACGTTATGTATAGTACTCTTTGGCAAATGCTAAAAGAGGACGACTGGTTATACCTTGAAAAAAGTGTTAGTAACATTGCAACACATATTTCTCCCAATTTAACTGATCCAAAGGACAGTTATGACTTATTTCCAACATTTATATAACCCTAACTTGTTAACTACTAAGTATAGAAATATTAGACGGTGTAGGAGTTGCAGTTTATACAAGTATGTTCTTTTGGGCACACTCTGCTCCCCCTGTTATGGGTGAGAACAATGTATATTTATACAAAACGTACATGGGAGAAAAGTTCCCGGCTTATATACTCATAAAATTAATAGCCCATCACATAGTGTTTTAGGAAAAGATGTATTATTCATCTTCAATTCCCCTAAAACCATCCAACAGAGCTATTGCCTATTCTATTAGAAATGGGTGAGCCCACCAAAATCTATCTGACATTTCACTGCCGTTTAATAAATTGTGATTTTTAATTATTCTATACTTTTTAAATATTATATATTCAACTGTAAGAATATTTGACTTCGGTTTCTTTTTTTACATTTGAAAAGTAAATAAAAAACCATAATTAAGGAAAAATTCTTTTATTGACAGAGCTAAGGATTAGGACAAAAAAACAAAAGCTACTGTAGAGATTTGTGGTTTCTATTCAGCTTTAGCAGACCTCTCCACCATCAGTAGTGTGTGAGTGAACATACGTAGCCTGGATCAAACCTTCAACCACGGTGTGGAATATGTAGATAGACAAGGTAATAAGCTAGAAGATTAAAAAGTTCTTCCCATTATACGTGGATACAGAAGTATATATAAGCATACTAGAGCAAAGTATACATTGTTAAGTAACTGTCGAATAACCAATAAATACATTATCATGAATAGCAACACTGGCACTCAACACGACACTGAGAACTTTCAAGAAACGAACAGAGACTCCCTAGCCCTAGTTCTACATCAGCTCAGGTAGCTATTCTCCCCACCCCCTCCTCTTTATGTGGGAAAAATGTAACTTAGATAATGCACAGCTATAGATTTGCAGAATATGTTCTCCTACATATAAAACTCTTCACAAGCATATCGCTTTGTCGGAAGCCAAAAAATATTGGTCTGGTTATTTTTCCAATATTTGCACATTCATTATGTTGATTATTTTAATATTTTTTACAATCTAGCATTAACCAGTAACGTTCTCTAAAGCCTTCTATTACCTTCAACTATTTTAAGAGTAGACTAGATAGGCTGATCACGTAATATTGGAACGATGATAGAAATTGGTGTCATTCCATCACGTGATTGGAACATCAGGGCTGTAGAAGTATAATCTCGTAACCATTAGTTTCATAATTGGTCGCCGCCGCGTCGCTTGGGGAAACCAAAAGTCAATTACTCATTAACTCGGCTCTGATTGGTGCAAAGGTACAGGTGTTAGCTTTTCAACTTTCCGAAATCTCGGAAAAATATCAGGGCTATTGTTTTGAATTGTAAAAATTTGCAGATCTAGTTCCTCGAAGAATATAAAAGCCCTCGACACTTACAGTCTTAACGTTTATTTAATTTTATAGAATATTCTTTCTTTAACTACTCCACTTTTAATGCAGAAAAAAAATCAACAAGAATCAACTATTTACCTATTTTTATTAAACCGTAAGCCATTAAAAAATGTCCGCCGTACCAAGATTGTTACTACAGAGAACTTTAAATACCTCCTCTCAGTCATCTAAATTTCTAGGAAATAAAAAAATTGCTACGGTTCAATTTGTTTATTTGGCAGCTGGTCTAACACTACCATTTGTCTTTTCTGCCACTCAGACTGCAAAACTCCCTGGTAATAAAAAGGGTAGTTCCCATCCAAGATACATCTTTTAATTCCACATCTTAAAAAAAATGCATTTTAAAGGGATGATCTCAAAAATAATCGCCAAACTAACATGAACTATGGAACAAGGCTTTTCTCTTTGTTTCCTTTTGACTTATCTCGTTCCCACTTATTTATTAAACACATTATTTATTCCGCTATTTATTTATTTATTTATTTATTAACTCACTTATTTATTAATGTATAGAAATCAAATCAATACAAATTCAATTACAACATTATTTATTCTTATGTTTTTCTTTTCTACTTTCGTTTTTATAATAGACGTAATATGTTCCTAAATATTTACATCACTTTATGCAAATACAACAATTGTCATAGAAACCAAAAAAATTCTAGCATATGTGTTTCGAGAAGGGGAAATTACTGCATTCGGTAACTCGCGCTTTCCTTCAACGCGTTTAGTAAAATCTGGCATAAGAAATTGCTTTTCGAGTGTAAGTTTGCTGCTAAAATGAGGTAGTTCAAAACATGGGATGATATTGTATGAAGACAGGAAACAATACTATATAATACATAATGCCAGAATCCATTCCTCATGACGACTGACAAAAGTATTACTCACCCCATTACGTGGAAACAAGTTAACGACTATGTTTCAAAAAACGAGCTTTATAATTTAAGGAGATCCCCAGAACAAACTTTGAAATATCATAAACATAGGGATTCACTGAAAGGAATTAATGTAACCGAGTTTATATTACAAAAGCTGCATTGGAATCTGGATGAATTAGAGAACTTGAACTCAATCAAATTCAAGACCGACGATGAAAAGACCAAAGCTTGTTTCTCTAATAGTTCATTGTACCAAGTTACCTTGAATGATTTCCCATATTTTTTCGAACCGAATGTTGTTCATTTATTAGTTTGGTCTAAGATTAGAATACCAATGTATAAAAATGATGAAACAGAGAAACATGAAGAAGTTGATCATATTCCAGAAGTAAATGGGACTATGAAAAATAACGTTGAGACATTTTTAGAAGGTATACTCACTGATAAATACCATATTAGTAAAGATAACTATTGTTGGTTTATGAACTATACTAAATTACAAAGTATTAGAAGCATATCTCATTTACATGTTCTAATTAGATTGGAGGATATTAAAGATGAGCATGATAAGAACGTCTTTGTGGAAAATTTAATGAACAATTTCAAATAACCTTAACGAGAGAACTTCGATTAATGGCCTATACATTTTTTAAGAGGACAATCAATAAAAACACGAAAAACAAATAATGGTGTAAAAAACACAAATATTGAAATAAAGTCCGTATATACAGAAATACTCTATATTATTTTTTTCTAATTTTTTTTACAAAAGTGCTTTGTGATAATTTTTCCTCTGTCCCATATCATATCAAACAATTATCTGCTTCGGTTTAAATAAATGCAAACATCAACAAACTAAAGACGGTAAATAAGGAGACGCCCTTTTGCATGGCTGCAGAATCAGACACCATTATCGAAACAGATGATGCATTTGGCATAACATTAGAAGAGTTACCCGCTTGAACTTGCCCATCACAGATTTGAACAACATTTGAATCTTTCTTAACGTGACCGAATAAGACATGTTCATTAGTAACATTATCTTCTCTTCTATATTGGAATTTATCATTATTTATCCCGTTTGATGTCTTATTCCTATCAGTTAATAATGTATTATTCCAATTAACGATATCCTCAAAGGATATTTTTTCTTCCCTTTTCTCCAACTTCTCTTCATCCAAAACTGCCTTCAAAGAGAACATTTGCGTATCAATAATAGTACCATCAGTAACAGGGGCAATGGTGAAATCAGGTAAATTTGAAACGATAGTCCAAAAATTTGAACCGTTAAAACTTAAAATACCATCTTGGGTGATATTAAATCCCTTCAAAGTTTCTTCAAATGAAGTAATATTACTCACGTCGGATAGTAAGACCCCTTCTTCTTGTTCTGTTAGTAATGCACCATCTGAAGATAATTTGAAAATAGATGGGCTTGTGGAAGCAGTTTTATTGAATAAATCAATGATGAATTTGACACTCTTATCATCTTCTGTTGGAATAGTTCTTAATGGCAAAGGGCCGTTTAGAACTGAGTTTGTTACATTTAAAGATTTTTGTAAAGAAGCAATAGAATCTTGATCAAATTCTAAGTGGAAAGGCTTATAATCGGCATTTGGAAGGGAATTAGAGCTGATAGTAGAATTTAAAGCTTGAGCAATAGATCCTGTTGGAATAACGGAAAGAAAGGCGATAGTGGCAAAGACAGATTTCATTTCTTTTTTTTAATTTCTATGTGTCAATATGGGTCCTCTTATTTTGATGTGATATCTACCTAGTTGAGGAAAAACAAATATACAAAACAAGAAATGAACTATCCCACGCCTTTTTATACTCCTTACTTTACCTAACGGAGAATGAAAGTGAAAAAAGAACGGATCATTCTATGTTACTCGAGTATCAAGAAGTCTTTTCTTTTTAGTCTTCTCTGCGAAGATCCTCGTTCTTCTTGGCAAAATATGCATACGTAATCCAGGACAGTGAAATTTTTCCCCCATCCAAACAGAAATATCTATTGTTAAAAAGCTTCAATATAGAAAAGCAATGTTACTTTCTTTTCTTTTTCTTTTCAGTGAGAATGTTCCCGCCAACTTATCAAAGAATGTTCCAAGGTGTGGCTAGACCATATTAGGGGTTGGGTAGGGTTGGGTGGAGTTTTGAATTACACGGTGTAATGCTGTGAACAATAGCGCGCATATTCCATGACACTCTTTAGTCAGGCATTTTCATTGAGCAGTGGCATTTTCTTACCAGTCTGAAGCAAACAGGCAATCAATCAATCAATCAATTGCTCAAGATCTGCTGAAAAGAAATAATTTTTTTTCAACACTATTCTGTTTCTGTAAGGGCGTAGGATGTATTCTCTATGGTTAAGACCTCATACATACTATCGTAGTATAATTCTAGGATCCCTGTTAATACCCCTATCGTCGTTCTAAAACTGACTCTTCTGGTGTCTGATAATCTATCTTGTAATCTTGTCTATCTGATAGGCTCTGTATCAGCAATTTATTGAAAAAATCAAAGTTGGGCGGCTAAATTTGTTATGGAATTCCCCTTTTAGAAAACAACGAAAATGCGGGTAACAGACATCTTTCAATTTTGAAAAGCAAAATTTCAATATGGAAAAATTAAAGACAAGTGGTCATCGTGGCATTTTTAAAAAAAGTGATATTAGGTTGGTACGTAAAGTGATTACTTCCCTTTTTCTACTTGTTTCTTTTCATAATAGTATCATTCATTTTCTCTACAGTGTTAGATTGAGAAGAGGAGATCAAAAAACCCAATTGTTGTGAAAAAATCGTATTTTAGTATGGCTCGTAAGGTCTCTCAAAGTAAGAAAGGGTCAAGAAATGGTAAGAATAGAGGTTCTTTAAAAAACCGCATTGTGACGGTTCAAAGAATGGGTTCTGCTGGCGGGAACAACAACGACGATGAGTGGTCTACTTCATGGGGATCTGGACCAATGTCTACAACAAAATCAAATGAAAAGGAAGGTTATAAAGTCGTAAATGGGAGATTGGTCTCAGAAAATGATGTTGGTTTATTATTAAGGGAAGCAGGTGTGACTGCTGAAGAAAGAAGATCAAAAAAGCAACAAAAGA
>NC_016480.1:1111284-1128657 GCF_000227115.2 Naumovozyma dairenensis CBS 421
CATTAATAAAAATAAATGAATCAAACGAAAGAAAACAACCACCTAGAAATAAGAGTAAGGAACGATAACCGTAATAAGAGTAATAACAGCAACAGTTATAGAGACAGTAATGATAGCGATGATGATCTTCGAGTCTTATCTACAAATGTGATTCAAAAAAGACAACCAAGAAGAATCATTACAAGGAAAAGTGCATTTTCTAATAATAATGATGGTGCTAAACAGGGAACTGCAATGGTAGACTTAACAACTGATATAGAGCATGGTTATGACAGTAATAATAACTTGGTTATTTCAACAAACACAAATGCAGCAGATAGAGTCTTGGTTCTTTATAACTTGACACTTGGTGTCAACGCGGGAAACTTAAAAGCTGTCTTACAAAGATTGTCAAATGTTAAGATAGCACATGTTAGAGTCAAAGATTTACCTTCTGGTTCAGCAACTGCGAATGTATGGTTACTACATCCTACGATGGAAGAACTAGAAAGAGTTAGGAAAATTTTCCACGGCGCATTAGTTGATGGTAGAACCATTCAAGTTCTAATCGCATCGTCTTCAGCTAAATCTTTCTCTTATTAGAGAAGTTACCTTTTTTTAGTAACAATTCAAAATAATAATGAAACCTATTTCTTTCCCGCGTCATTTCAAAGCGGTATAGGTTTCATTAGCTATTCAAAGCATACCTATATCTATCTAATATCCTTCCTACTAATAGGGTAAACTCAGTCGCAAGCAGTGTAAAATAAAATATATAAAGTACACTATGTATTATAGTTTCTGATATAATGGAATGAAAAATTTCTTTATTGCCCTATATGGCATTAAAAAATATCATATTTCATCATCACTTTGTTCAAAATCAGAAAATGGCGTATATTGCTTACCAGATTCGACGTGAATAGGTTTAATAAACCCACCGTAGTTATCCTTTGTCGGACCAAAATATACTTTACCGCTAAATGATCCATTATTTTTACCTAATGGTTCGTCAAATTCTATTCCACACCAAATGTCTTCCTTATTGATATCAGGTATTTTGCCAATAAATCGTAACCATCCTCTTCTTTCTGGTTGATCAGGTGTCTTTACAGAGCATCTTTCATTCAATTTCAATGTCTCGATTTTGGCATCTCTCAATGCTCGTTCTTTCTTCAACCTGCCAACATATTCCGGATTAAATCTACCATACTTATTTTCTCTCTTCCATTGAAGAGCAGTATCACTTCTTCTCTTATAGTCATCTTCAGATAATTTGAATTCCACATCATCGGTCGTTTTATTTTTCAATTGATTCGTTATCGATTCACTATTTGTATCTTCAACAATAATTGTGTCAAAAGTACCATCCAATATAAGACAGTCTGATGTAGCTAATGGACGGTCGATAGTTTCAACATCTTTGATACCATTATTAAGATGTAATTTCATTTCATTGGGTTCAATTCCTGTAATTTGATATATTTTATGACATAGGTCACCTAATTTGATATCTGTAGGAAAGTCTTTAACAGCAGAACATAATTCAGAATTGATTTGGATTTGCATCATTAATATTTTCGGTGGGGCGCATATAGAATTCTATCTAACTCTAATCTACTTTATATAAGTAGGCGTTAAACAATCCATTCATCTCATCTCATCTTGAATCTTTTAAATATTTACTCTTGTTAATTTTCCCACAGTGTCGTTTTCCAAATTTCCAAATTTTTCAACTTCCATCAAAACGTGAAATTTTCAGAAGTTGACGTTATGGAAATCCTATATGGGAAATACATAGACATGGATGAATATCAATTGAAGTTCAGAAGGTATCAGACAATAGCCCTTTTCACAAAAAGGTTTCTACGATTAACATAAAACCAAGAAATACAGCAAATTAGAAAAACATAACAATGAGTGAAACGGTATGTCTTAGTTCATTTAACATATATATATATCCGGATATACAGAGCTATATATTTGGTTCTTCCTCCTCAATACACGACTTCAGCATACTAACAACAACATAACGTCCACTATTGGAACGCCCTTTTTAATTAGACAAAAGCCCAACATCAACAGCAGCAACCATCCCAGCAACAGCAAAGAAAGAAATTTGAAGGCCCAAAGAGAGATGCCATTGTGGATTTGTCCAAATATAAGGATTCTAAAGTCAGAGTGAAGTTAATGGGAGGTAAAATAGTTACTGGTATACTAAAGGGTTATGATCAATTGATGAATTTAGTCCTTGATGAAACTATTGATTATTTAAAGAATCCAGATGATGAAATTGGGACCGCCAGCTTGAAAAATAAATCTAGATCCTTAGGTTTGACTGTTGTCAGAGGTCCATTACTGGTTTCTTTGAGTCCCATAGACGGTTCTGAAGTCATATATATGCAAAATAATGATTAACTAACGAATGATAACAGGTTCATAGGTCTAGCCGTGTAACATAGCATTTAATAAAACCAGTGAGAGTATATAATAATTGGAGTATTTAATTAAATCCATACAATATATAGAGTACAAAAGGACTCAATAAAGTTTTTCAACTCCTATTTGAAATTGAAAAAATTACCAATATTACAAGGTCTGAATTAGAAAGGTGAGTAATATCCTATGGAAAGCCAGTTAATATAGTTAAAATTGTGATACAACTCATTTATATTTAATATTATCATGATAATACCGTTTGGTCTACTTAAGTTCTCAGGTTAGGATCTGAGAAGCGTTAGACCTAAACTATTCCAAATAAGACCTGTTCTATCTTGATACCCTAAAAAACGGGTAATAGGCTTGAAGTCCACTCTTTGTTACGTAGAGTTTAACTCTGTTCTTGACAATAGTTCGAGGACCGAAAACCCTGTTTTAATTTTTTCCCGTTGAAATTTCATTTAATAAAAGAATGCTCCCTGTCAAGCGTATGTACAAACAAGCGAGGGAGACACTTAACGGAAACTTCCACGACAGATTAGCACTGCGGCTTTGTGCGGACATGAATATAATAGAGAAAAGTCCAAGCTCATCGACCTGGAAAAAAAAACTGAAAATTTTTTAATCAAAATGTTTAACTAACTTTTGATCTGGATCCAATCAGTATATAAAATAAAACCATTTTAAAAGGTATCCTTTAATTTCTTGATTATTTCCTTTGAAAACCATTCTTGAAATCTTGAGCTTTTTCTTGCTACCTTTTTTCTTTTGTATCTTTATTAACCCGTTTTATTCTTTCTATCCCACCTAAAATAAAAGAAAAAATAAAACCACTTGGAAATTCCAAACTTCTAATACAAAAGACATAAAAAACATATATTCTTTTCTTATCTTAGTCACTTTTCTAATCATTAAACTTATAAAAAATGTCTACTGAACCATACAAAAACGTCTATTTATTACCACAAACTAACCAACTATTGGGTTTATATTCTATCATCAGAGACAAAAGTACAGCTAGACCGGATTTCATATTTTATTCTGACAGAATCATCAGATTATTAGTTGAAGAAGGTTTAAACCATTTACCAGTCACTAGAAAAAACGTCGACACTCACACAAATGAAGTCTTCAGAGGTGTCGCATTTAAGGGTAAAATTTGCGGTGTCTCTATCGTTAGAGCGGGTGAATCTATGGAACAAGGTTTAAGAGATTGTTGTAGATCTGTTCGTATCGGTAAGATTTTGATTCAAAGGGATGAAGAAACTGCTTTACCAAAATTATTCTACGAAAAATTACCAGAAGATATTGAAGATAGATATGTTTTCTTATTAGATCCAATGTTAGCCACAGGTGGTAGTGCTATCATGGCCACCGACGTTTTAATTAAAAGAGGCGTTAAGCCAGAAAGAATTTACTTCTTGAACTTAATTTGTAGTAAAGAAGGTATTGATAAGTATCACGCTGCTTTCCCAGATGTTAAGATCGTCACCGGTGCCTTAGATAGAGGTTTGAATGAACAAAAATATTTGGTTCCTGGTCTAGGTGATTTCGGTGACAGATACTACTGCATTTAAGTACTATCTTTTCATTTGTAAATAATAATAGTGTATAATGTCAATTTCTTCGATTTCATGTACCTGAATGTTGAATGAAAAATGCATATATTGTTACATACTTATTTAATCTTTTAATCATGCATGAACGGGCGAACGTATTATCTCGTCTTTTCCTAAGTTCCTTTAATCTTTTTTTTGTTGTTGTACAGTTTCTGATCAGAAAAAAGATTTTTGACCGCTACTTTCTTCCCAATCCGATTTCGTAACCCACAGGTTTTTGAATGTCGATAACCCGGTTAGAATCGAACCACCTATCCAAGAAGTGTACTTCCTTTCAGGAGGTGCAAGGATCTTAATCTTGGCTCTATTATTAGTCAATTCTTGCAGATCGCCTAATAACCGACTCCCAAATCCCTTGAATAAAGTTGATCCTCCGGTCAATAATATATTCGAGAATAGTTTAGGGCGTAGTTCAAGATCCACTTTCGAGATACTTTCGAAACACATTGCAGAAACATTTTCATTTTCCAATCCCATCAGTTGCGGATTGAATAGAACTTCCGGCGATCTAAATCTCTCCTTATTAAGCGTCAGTTCCTTTCCATCTGGTAATTTGAATTTACATGACATTTCGTCTTGCCTCAGATAGTAGCTTTCTTCACTTTTATTAAAATCTTCAGAAATATAACAGACTTTCTCTTTGATAGTTCGAACGATTTCTTTCTCATTACTTGAATATAGAGATATACCAGAAGACTTTCTTATTTGGAATTGTAAATGTTCAGTGATGTCTCGACCCCCGACTTCCATCTTCCTTATCGAAGCCGGTAAGACGAAACCTTCATAAATAGGTGTTGAACTACAATACCCATCTCCGCAATCCACTACACAACCAGTGGTGTTACCACTTGCATAAAGTGATAATACAGATGGATTGGCCACGTATAACGACGGTATGTTAAATGTTTCAAATAACCTTTCACACATTATATGCCTTTGCTTCTCAATAGTCAATGGGGCCTCAGTAATCAATAGTGGATGTTCCTCTATATTTTGGACATTTAATGTATCATTAAAGATATGCCACCAAAGTAGTTCCATATCATCCCAATTATCAACTACTCCGCGATTCATGGGATGTTGAAGCCTTAATAAACCTCGAATACTTTGGGCACGATTTCCAATATATTTGTCCAAGTTTTCCAACTGACCCGTGATCATTATTTTGTCATATTTTGGCATTCCTGTAAGGTTATATTCAAAACCTGCTGGTTTGTCTTGACGACTAAAACCGGACTTTATAATACAGGAACCATTATCAATTACTATTGGCTGATTGTAGATAATATCATTATGATTCATTTCCTAACAATAAAGACACCACATAGATGAAAATATTAGTGATGTGTAGTACCAATTGTATCTAGGTCTTTTTCCTTTTGTTTTGATGCTATCTACCAGTGTTTTCTTTTGGTCGTTATTGTTTTAATTCCTAATTTTCTGTATGTATTAAACCGGCGTCACACTTACTAGAGTATTCGCGTCATAAATAGAGTTCAATGATCCTTTTAATAAACTACTTAAACAAACTTTCTAAAGGTTGAGTGTGCTTTCACAACTTAGCTAGTGAGCCATTAATTGGGTAATGGGTATCGAGGCTTTAAAAAAATTCTAAACTAGTTTCTATAGATAGCAAAGTGATCTAGTAATTTCTATTCAGGCTTCTTATAACACAAAAGATACGTGTTTCTAAAAACAACCTTCCTCCCACCTTCCCACACTGGTGGGCACCTACCTATTTTCTATACATATATATATATTAACAAAAATATGATTGAGGTTTTAAATAAGTTTTCTCAGTTGAATAGATGCACAGAATAGCTAAGTTTGAAGCTATCTTCCCTTTATTCACCAAAAATTTCATTATACCTACTATTTTATTAACATAAACCAAATCATTCCATAGTTTTTCTATTTTCAAATCTCCTTTGGCCAATAATCAGTAAAATGCCTTGCAAGTGTAGGCAACTACAAACTAAGACCCCTGCTCTTTTTGATCTTATATCTCCTTGAAAAATAAAAAAGTCTTAATTAATTTTCCAAAGACTCTTTTAATTACCGGCCCCTCAGCTAAGCTATTAAGCCTAACAAAGTATAGGCTGGTTACATATACATCCATGCGATGCTCTAAAAAATTCAACCATCGGTGGCCACATGTAGGTGCATTAACCGTCATTCAAAAATATTAATATGTTGGATTGTATGTATGCGAGTATACATCGAATTATCATAATTTTCTGCGTATCGGCATTAAGCTCTAATTCTATCAATTTGTCTTTACAACTTCTCTGATGCTTGTTTCTGTTAGAAATTTTTTGCAACGTTTGTCACTTAGATTTGTCTTTTCAGCGGCTCTTTACCTTCAGAAGCAGCGCAAGCATTAATTGCTTTTTTTGCGTTTTAATACTGGTTCAAAAGCTTCGCAGGGTTATTAGTTATTTAATTAGAACCACACAATTTCTGTCGAATATGGTTTCTAGTGAAATGTACGTACAGAGTTTTTAATCTATTTTCCCAAAACGGAAATTATTTTCTTCAAGTTTTCGGAAGATCTGGCTGTATCTTTGTAAAAATTAAAACGTTTTAAAACGTGTAATTACCCGATTAGGAAGATTACATGATACATTGCATCATAACCTCATTAAAATGGGGGAAGAAATACCTGTAGGAAACTTATTGCCTATGAAAACTGAAACATGATAGCAATATAGTTTATACTTTACAAGAAAAGGTTTTTTTCATCCCATAAAATATCTTCTAATCTAGAAAACATATAAAAGGAAACAGTTTTAATACTCATTCTTAATCTTCTCCTTTATCCTAAATCTCAATCTATATCAAAAGAACAACAACAATAACCACAAACAAAACAAACAATACAAAACAAACTCCTAAAAAAAAATGCAACCATCTACCCAAGCTACCAAGAAAGACAACTCCTCTGAAAAGAAAGATAACTATATTGTCAAAGGTTTATTCTGGGATCCAGCTTGTGTCATCGCTTAAAGAAGTTTAACATCTAGGCGAAAGAGAAGGAAACATCCTCTCACCTTTTATTTGTCCCAATTGAAGGGACTTTATATTTTTTTACATTCTTAATGGAGCTGTGATCGATTCACATTTTATAACTTTTTAATACATAGATTTGTTTTTCTAAATATATAGACTATATTTATTAAAACAATACAATCATTTCTCATATCTATAATAGCGATTATCATTATTATCATTATCATGGCATTCATTCATGTCGTTCATGTTTTTTTTTATTTTAATATTAATACATACAATTTTTTTAATTGGTTCATTTCATCTGATAAAAGTAGTTTCATTTCATTTTATTTCGTTTCGTTTCATTTCGTTTAGGTATGTGGTGTTTTAGGATCGGCCTTCAAGAATCCTGCAGGACCAACAATATATGATTTCAAATAATGATTCTTAACTTTATTTAGATCATTCCTAGTGCCACTACATGGATTATTATTATTATTATTATTGTTGTGTTGTAAGCTTGAAAGCATTTGATTATTAGTCTTAAATTTAGGTGGAGTAATTGGTCTCAATACGACATTACCAACCCATTCAGAATCCTCTAATAATGGTTTAATACAACGAATAGAATCTCTAATGTATCTTCTTCTCGACATTTGTTTAGGAAATGGGGCCCATTTTATGTCATTACTACCGTACGGTATATTTGAGAGACAACTTGCAGTTGATGCTGCACGTTGTCTAAAGGACGAATTTGATTGCATTGTCGAGGTATATTCATAATTATCATCTTCATCTTCATATTCTCCATCTGAGGGGTATATTTCTTCATTATTATAAATTGGATTTTCATTTGATGGTTCATGAAGAGCTCTATCATCATCATTGTCTTCTTCGTCTTCGTATATGTTTGGCGGTTCATCATCATCATCATCATCATCATCTTCTTCTTCTTCTTCTTCTTCGTCGTAGTCATCGTGATTAGATTCATTATGTTCTTCAATTACTTGGCGGAACTCATCCAATTCTCGTTGGAATGACATATCATGCATTCGCAACATATTTTCACAGCTTTTCGATGGCAAAGTTTCCGAGTTAGAATTTGAAGTTTCGATATTCATGGTATGAGATCTCAATCTTGAAGTAGTCGTTGTTGTCCTTGTGGTCCTCGTCGTTGCAGTGATCGTTGTATTAGTTGTATATTCTTGAACGATTTCTTCTTCTCTAACACAACTCAATGGTAAAGTTGTCCGTATTTTCGAGTTAAATCTTGAAGACGATGATGATCTAAAAAAATTCCTTATTTTAGATTTCAAATTCAATTGAGATCTTTGTGACGTATATGCATTTAAACTTGCTGACCTATTCCTTCCTACGATATCGTTATTATTATTACTGACATTTGTTTGTTGAACGGTTCCGTAATTCCTCATTGAGTTAGTAAAATCATCAGTTATTGAAAGATTTAAAAGGTCTGGTATCAAAGTTTTATAAGTTGGCATTGCATTATTGTTGTCATTTGAGGAACTATATTGACGTGAATTATTAGTACGATGACTATGTTTGTGCCCATGGCGATGATGACGACAACGGCGATGACGACGACGGCGACGACGACGTGGAACTATTCTATAGTCTGGTAGTTGTCTTGCATCTAGATCCAATGCAACTGAGATTCCTGTGTTTAAATGAACAGTCCAATCAATCATATCATCTACATGAGAGAAATTTATTAAAAATTGTTGAGTTTCACATCTTAATCTTAGAACGAAACATTTCTTTTTATAGTCGACGGGTATACCAAATGTTGCAAATTGCAAAGTATAAGATTTGTATAGGGTGTTCGATGACAAATATTTTAATTTATCCCTTTTTATGTTAAATATGATTTGTTCTTGATCAGTCTTGGTAAATTGATAAAGTGAGTTTGTTTTTGTCAATGAAAAGGAATGGCTTCCATTAGATGATGAATAACCATTATAGTAATGTCTAATGTGGTTTGTTAAAGAGGGATCAATATGATAAAAGTTTAATTGAGTAGAATTTATTTCCATTATAAAGTTCTTCCAATTTCTTGAATTTGATATATCATAAGGTGAGTTCCACTCTAATTTCAATGATATTAAAGTAATTTGATCAACAGTTGGGGTATAATTTGGTGGTAAGTCATTAATGTTACATGGTATGGTATGTTCATAGATTGGGAATCTTATCATTTTATTTGGATTCATTTCGTTATATTTCGGTGGTTTGACCGGTTTCAAATCAAGATATTTCAAAAAATCATTGTTTTCGTCTGCAAATATAACCTTTTGTTCTGACGATAAAGATGTTGTGGTTAGTTTTGTTGTTGAGTTTTCTCCTTTTATCCTTGCTTGCTGAGTCGTATTATTATTCTTATTATTACAGTTTGAAAATTTACTTAGAAACATATTTTTCTTTTTATTATTACTGCCAGGCAATGGAGAATTAACAACGATTGGATTAAAGATGGAAGCAGTCTTATTACTTGATGATACAGTGACAGAATCACCATCTTCTCGTTCTTCTTCTTCTTGATCTTGATCTTGTTGTGATTCAGATTCAATTTCTGAAATTGATGAACTTGAAGTTGGTGATTTTAATCTTTCGATATTTATTGTATCACTCGCTGTACTTTGTGTTATTCCTTCTTGGATAGGTAAAAACAATGACATTTTCGACGTAATGGTGACAAAAAAAGGAGAAACAAATGTAGTTGGATATCTCATGAAAAAAATATGCTAATGCTAATGCTAATGTTAATAAATGCAACAGAAGACTAGATTTAGCTATATATTTTTGGATGAGACGTTAGAATATTGGCTGATATTACAGGGGAAGGGCAGGAGGCAAAGGTAGATAGAGGACAAAAAATGGAAGATAACAATTCAAAAAGTTTGCGTTGTTTTCCAATATGATACGTTCAAATAGTTCATAAACAAATAGACAATAGAGTTAAGAACTTCTTGGTATATGAAGGGAATAGATATTTGGGGTTCTATTATTTAAGAAGCTGTTGTTTTATGAGAGAAAAGAGATATTTGGAAACGGTTGTTTATAAAAAAACTGTATTATAATTAAGCTAATTTATTATAGTGCGTATTTTAGACGGCCCCGGAGTTATTTTCTTTTCTTTGTTAGTGTTTGAAGGCCGAGAATGGAGAAGGAATGGAGTCACGTTCAACGTCACTGTTAAAAGATACCCCTGTGATATTATACGGCATATATATAATAGTCTTACTGTTTTCTTAAAACATACACATCCTATTAAAATGGAAGGAGCATATGTATCCTTATACCAATAACTAGGATGCTATTATAGAGAGAACCTCGGTTACTATGTACCAAGGGAACAATCAAACCAGGCCACATTGAATAGATATTTAATCGCAAACAACAACCCTCTGTCTTCACCATATTTTTTGGAGAAGAGCCGCCAGCCGTCACCGCGCGAAAACCCGCGTTCTTTTATGTTTGTTTGCTTATACGTACGTAATAGACACCAGGGTAACTCGACGTAGACGGTCGGCTGATAGAATGGTTAGCCGCTACTGAAGAAGTATGGATTGACATATACCTATACATATATACTAATATTCACCAGTCTATAACTGAATCCCGGCTATATCGTGTATGTTACATTTAGCTATGCTACCTGAGCCCGCCTATTTTTGTTTCCCATATATTGTTGTAAAAAAAATATTTTGTCGTTAATTCATATATAAGATTACTTAATGCACTATAATTGCTTCTTCTTCTTTCGATCATATTTCTGGATTCAAAATAAAATCACAGAAATATTTAATAGCAGCATAAGTTTCCTTAGCTACTGGAAGAATATATTTTGGTGGTAATAAAAAACCATGATTCCCCGTATCTCTTAATTTCAATTGGAAAGCCCAATAAGCTTTATTATGATACATATAATCCAAAGCAGTTCCTGATCCCAATTTTGGATTCAAATCTGATCCCCGATCCTTACAAGCAGCAACAACTTTATAATTCTTACCGGACTTATTCCTAATTGCCTTTGATAATCCATATGATAGTTCCAATAAATTTTCATAATCTCTTGGTAATTCATCACAAGAATATGCATATGGATATATTATATCTTGTGAATATGAATGTAAATCTAAAAACCCATAAATATGTACACCCCGTGTGGTAATATCATTAATAAATGTATCCCAATGTTTAACTTCAAGAGCTTCCATTGGGTATTGACCTGAATATTCCTCAGAGCATGGGAATTCAAAATTATTATCCCATTTATAACCGAATGAATGATCGAGATCGATTCCTTGACAATTAGACATATACGTTTCTTGTCTATTTTTCCTCCAAAGTCTATCATTGGTCCATGTATATTTATAACCATCAGGGTTGAATATTGGTATGATCAAAAAATTTAATGAATCAATATATTTTGTTTCTCTTTTGGAGGCCCCATATTTAGTTAATAGTTGATAGATGGTAAATAATGTAGTAGATATACTGATCCATTCTCTTGCGTGGATACCACCTGTAATTAAGATAGTCTTATTTTTTGGATTCATGGAAGAATTATTGGATGAGATGTGAACTACTTTTAATGGTTCATTTTCAAATGTGGTCCCAATGTTTTCAATGGTGACTAGATTGGGGAATGTTGATTTCATTAAATCCAACCATAAATAAATACTTTGCAATGGATGATATTGTTTAAAGTAGAAAAAATCATTATTATTATTGTTCATTTTCAAAGAAACATCAAATATGTTTTCTTGATCATTATTTCCCAAACTACTGTCATAAGTTTCTTCAATAAGAGAATTTATATCATTTATTATAATTTCATGAGAATATTCATTTGAGTTTGGAATTTTGATAGTTTTCAATAGTTTGATATCAATAAATTCAGTATTTCGTGTCCAAATATCATAATCATTAGTCATCGGTTGTATAACATCTTTTAAAACATGTGTAATGTTATTGGAATGAAACCTAATTATATTATATTGATCATACGCTCGAAGTTTCCCCGTAGAAGTTATTGAATGTTCTGATTGAGCCCAACTCGTAATAAGAAGGTGTGACAGTGGTATGAAGACAGATAAGAAATGCATAACGTTTTCTATATGAGTAAGAGGTCCGGAGTCGTTCGTGAAAGGAGTTGTGTCAATATAGTCTAGAATTGTTTTCTATTCGGTCTTCTTTACAATTGAATGGTATGATCACTTTATATATATATTCAGAGGTTTTGTCATCACCCTCTTTTGCTTTCACATGTATATCTCTTGCTTTAGACTGTATAAATCCATATAAGGGACCCCTACTAGTTCTCATAATGAACAGTCCAGTGGTAAGCAAATTGCGCTTCGAATTCTCCTCTAGATTGTGTATTTGTTATGGTGTTTCACGGACAGAGGGTAACCTACGCGTCCCCCCACAAGTCCCCGAAAACTTTTTGTCTTTTTCTGAAATTTAGACGGCGCGACGGCGCGACGGCGCGAAGTACGGATTTACAATTTTTTGCGAGAAATGAAAATCTAAAAGCAATCCTTTGGTTTTTATTATGGATGGCGCCATCTTTTAATATTCAATAGCTCACCTTCGCCCCCCTTAACCTATATGCTGATAGTTTGGTTTATCTAATTTTATATATTATATGCAAAAATTACAAACCAGTAAGAGACTTTAAACAGAGTGAACACTGTCGATTGAGACAGAGAAGTTTATACAGAAGCTATTCCAAGACTATTATCCATATTTTTACTAATTCGATAAGGATAGAGAGCCACGTCCACAGCTAGAAAAACAGAACTCAAAAAGTAGCAATCTCCTGCCTCATTAGTCCTATTCTTTCTTTTAACTTGAGAAGCAAGCAATAAGCCAATATCAAAACGGGAATATTACTCAAACCATGTCAATTCAAAGGGGAAAAATGGCTGAAGAACAATTATCACCAACCACAAGTAGAGTAGATTTAAATAATCTAGCCAAGACAAAAGATAAAGATGGTAATATTGTTGATCTAACAAATTTAACGCCACAAGAATTGAAACTTTTCAAAATGTATGGGAAATTACCATCCAAAAAGGATTTATTAAAACATAAGATGCAAGAAAGGAAATATTTTGATAGTGGAGATTATGCACTACGTCAAGCTGGTGTCATTAAAAATAATGACGTGATAAGTAACTCTAATAATAATTTACCCGTCACTGATCCAAGTCGTCTTAGAGAATCTATAATAAGAAGGAGATTAAGTAATAGTTCTCCAAATAATAGTAATAGTGATAATAACTCCATTGAAAGAAAGGGTAGTATATCAAGTGGTCCTCCACTTTCTAAATCAAAATCTCCAATTAGATAATAATAATAATAATAACACATTAGGAATATCAATACTTAGAATAATAAGTATTCCAAATAGTGGATCGCGAATAAAACAAAATATTGCAAGTACGATCCCACATATACAATAAGAACAACAAATAACGACTGTCTCTATATGTATTGTTACTCTTACGTTCTCTTTCGTTTTATATAGATATATATTATTATAAGTCAGATTGTTATACTTAAAATCTGCGCTTTTGAAGAGCGTACTATAAAGAAACAGTATTTTTTGAATGCCGTATTCATTCTATATATACAATAGAATGGTTATCTGTATGATTTTCGCAGCTTAGGAGAGAAACTAATAATACAGTCTATAAGGTTGCTCATGTTTTGAAAACAACGAAATGTCATTCACACCGTTATGAAATGCAAAAGAGAGGGGTTTTCAAACATTTTGTTAAAGTTTTTACTGCCTGAGTGATTTATAACCTTTTGAATAAATATCTTTGTAATTTACCAAAAAATAGCATTCCAAGGAAATGGAAATTAATCAAATATAGTAATTGACTCATATGATCAAATCTATTGTAATAGAAAAATGCAATAAATAATGTTTGAACAATCCCACTCATTAAAAAGGATAAACTACCATCGAAAAATAACCAAACAATGACATTTAATAATAACCAAAGTATAGAACCTTGATTTGATGATGTCCATGGTAATCTTCTTACACCCAAACTAATACCTAACATGGCATTAACTAATCTAATAATAGATCTAAATGAGTTCTTACGATTAATCCCCGTTTTCTCTTTACTTGGTCTGAAAATATTATCTGATATTTTCAAAATTACCCCCAAAATTATACCTTGAATACCAAATCCGATATATTCTGTAACTTTTGAAACAGTAATAATCTTATCTAGTAACTGAACTAAGTTCTTAAAGACAATGGAAAGTCCACCTTTTTGTAAATCATGATTGTCAAATAAAAATTTGGACAATTCACCAAATAATAATCCACAAATAAATAATACTGATCCTGAATAAATCAAATTAATAGATCGAATATACCATTTCTTATTAAATTCTTCATCACGTAAAAATCTAGCAAAGTCTCTTTCCTTTCTTTGTTTAATAAAATCTAGATCATCATTATAATATTCATCCACTTCATCATCATCATAGTCATCATCATTTATTGATTTACCATGTGATTTAGCCCATTTTTTTTTCAATTTCTCTAAGTTGGATCGTTTATAAAGTGATGAAGCTTTATCTTCAGTATCTTTAATTATATCAGTACTATAGAACGATGCTAACGCTGGTTTAGTCAAGTTTACCATAGAATCTGTACTTCTCATCTTTTTAATATTTTGTTGTTGCTTCGGTTGCTTATCTCCGGTACTACCACCTAAGGATGAGGTTGAAGATGTTGTCTTTTTCTTGCTTTTCTTACCCATAATGTTTTTATTTTACTGGTATATGTATACTAGGATATGTAGATAGATCGATGGGAATGATGGAAAGTTGGGATATGGAGAGGAGAAAAGAGTATATCCTCTTTTTACAAGTGGGATTGTAAAGCTTACTTAAGCATATATGTAACGTTACATCGTGTTTAATATGTAAGCTGGGAGATACATTCCCTTTAAATAAGTAAACGCGTACGTACATTCATTCAGTTTCTCTTCGAGCGAAGATGTGTGTCCGCGAAGGTGAGTTTTGAACCGTTAATGAATGTTAAACGAATATCCTTTTATCTCCGGATTCGTAACAATATGTTCTGTTTCCTGATCTAAAAAAACAATATAAGCATTCACAAACGACTGGTAGCTTACCCAAAAACATTCAACGTTTAACATCCGGTAAGTTTTTTATACTCTTATTGGGAAAGAGTTTTCAGATTGATGGAAATCTAATGTTCCATGTACTAAGGTGAATAGTATATATGGCCAGACAAAACTGACCATCTCCCCACAAATCAATATTGTGGTGAGATGACCAACTGCCCATGGTGTACTGCAAATAGGTACTCCGCTTGCATATAACTTCACTTATTCGAGAATACTTCATCTCCACTCCTTGTTATTTTATTTATTCTTAACGTACTTTACGGAAGTTCTTAACATGCTTTCTTTTTTCTCAAATTTCAAACCCCGCGCCGTCTTACTGACTCCGCGCAGTAACACATACCTTCCGGAACATTTGAGAATTCTCGAAAGAGGTTACTTAATGTCTCAGAAGAATTATGAAAGGACAAAAATAAATACACAATGCAAAAAATCGCAGTTGATCTACTTATATCTTTCATATTAATCATTAAGATAAGAAAAAAGTTGACTGGATAAGGAATCACCCCAACTAATCCAGGTAGATGCCAACACAAAGCCATGAAAACCCACACATAACAAAAATAGCCGTCTTACAAAGGAAACCCAACGCCGAGTATGCCCTCTCCATCCTCAAAGATATCACCAAACAAGTATCCTACTTAATGAAGGAAAATAAATTCAAAGTGAGCCAACTAGTAGAATTTTACCCCAAGGATAAGCGACTTCTAGGGATGAATGTAAACAGAGGTCAAAAGATCATGTTGAGGTTGAGAGATTCAAATGATGAATTCCAATTCTTAGCAAGAGAAAGTATATTGGGGACTATGTTACATGAGTTGACTCATAATTTATTTGGACCTCATGATAAGAAATTTTATGAGAAATTGGATGATTTGTCAGCAAGACAATGGATCATTGAACAACAAGGGTTGTTTGATACTTTCTTGGGATCAGGGAATCGTCTTGGTGGGTCCACTCTCGGTAATAATAGGAATAATAATCTAACGGCAGGGAGAATAAGAGGTAATGTTGTTGGTAGACCTATTAGAAACCGGTTCGGTAAAGGTAGAAAGTTGGGATCTTTGGAGGGACCCAACAAACTTCAAAAATATAAAACGCCTAGAGAAATGGCGGCTATTGCTGCGGAGAGAAGATATAATGATGATAAGTGGTGTGGTGAAAAGAATAGTGACGAAACGAAACGTGCTTTACAGCCCAGTTCTGATAGCTTGTATGAACAAGATATTATAATAATCGACGATGATGATGATGATGATGATGAAGGAAATCTAATATCGAGAGGTATCGCAAGTACGAAACATAAACATAGGGACAAAAAATCCATCGAAGGAAACAGCAATAAGGAGAAGGATATAGAAATCATTGACTTGACATGAATTTAATGAAAATATACGATACAAAAAGTCCATTCAGCAACTCTTAAACAGTACATAGTACTTCGGCTCTCTATGCTTAGTACACAAGAAAATATCTACGGTGCTCACTGCTCTTCTGAAACTATTACATCTGTCATGTTGTTGTAGATTCCCAATTATCAGTCATACAATTTGTCACCTGTGGTGCAACAGTCTGTGGAAAATCAGCGTCGGTGAGGCTCACGGACTATATAATTATGGATATCAATCACATTGTGACTTGATTAGCATATCACTTATAATCTGCAACATGATTTAGACTAAAATAGCTTTTTACCTTATCTGGTAGAAAGACACTACGTACACGAAGCTACGTAGGTACAAATATGCTCTCGACTCTGGTACTCCCTCCTCTTGTTTTAAAAAACAATAACAAATTAGACTAGATAACGGATGCTTAATGGGTTTACTGTTTTTAGAATACATGATATAAATAAATATTAATGATTATTTTCTTATAGTATATATATGGGAAAAGAAAAAAGATGTTTGGCGTCTTATCTATATTTTTTAATGTTTTCGTTGCGACCCCCGTACCTAGCAACATCCTAATTTACTAAAGAATCCTTTATGTGATTCGGATGATTCATCATCAGGAACAACATTTTGATTATGGACCCTCTGTTGCTGTTGTTGCTGCTGTTGGGATTGTTGTCGTGAATTTGGTGCTATAGGTTGTTGTGATTGATCAGGTGATACACTAACACCATGTTGTTGACGATT